>NW_019274935.1:0-2054 GCF_002738345.1 Cucurbita maxima | reverse complement strand
TTTAAAAGTGTTGATGCACTCCGTTGGTTCGAAATTGTATTGTACATCTACATGCCTAATCATTCCCCACAAATGTGTTGAAAAACGTCGACCGTGACTCGGTTTTTTTAGCACGTTCTCCGTTGGTCCGAAATGGTATTGTACATCCACAAGCCTAATCATTCCCCACAAATGTTTTGAAAAACGTCGACCGTGACTCGGTTTTTTTAGCACGTACTTCAAACGTCCCAGATTTGGGTTTCCGAAGTAGGGCTCATTTTGAAGCACACTTTTACTATTTTATGCACTCCGTTTCGTTGAAATTCTATTCTAAATCATAAAGCCTAATCATTCCCCACAAAACTTTTTAAAAATGTCGACCGTGACTCGGTTTTTTTACCACATACTTCAAACGTCCCAAATTTGGGTTTTCGAATTAGGTTTCGATTTGAAGGACTCTTTTAATGTTTGGATGCACTCCGCTTGTTGGAAATTCTTTTCTACATCATCAAGCCTAATCATTCCCTACAAAAGTTTTAAAAATGTCGACCGTGACTCGGGTTTTTTAGCACGTACTTCAAACGTCCCTGATTAGTGTTTCGAAGTAGGGTTCGATTTGAAGCAATCTTTTACTATTTTATGCACTATGATTCTTCAAAATTCTATTCTAAATCATTATGCCGAATCATTCCCCACAAAAGATTTGAAAAACGTCGACCGTGACTCGGTTTTTTAGCANGTTTTGGAAAACGTCGACCGTGACTCGGTTTTTTTAGCACGTACTCCGTTGGTTTGAAATTGATTTCTACATCCACAAGCCTAATCATTCCCCACAAATGTTTTGAAAAACGTCGACCGTGACTCGGTTATTTTAGCACGTACTTCAAACGTCCAAGATTTGGGTTTCCGAAGTAGGGTTCGATTTGAAGCACTCTGTTACAGTGTTGAGGCACTCCGTTGGTTCGAAATTGTATTGTACATCTACATGCCTAATCATTCCCCACAAATGTGTTGAAAAACGTCGACCGTGACTCGGTTTTTTAGCACGTACTTCGAACGCCCCAGATTTGGGTTTCCGAATTAGGTTTCGATTTGAAGGACTCTTTTACTGTTTGGATGCACTCCGCTTGTTGGAAATTCTTTTCTACATCATCAAGCCTAATCATTCCCTACAAAAGTTTTAAAAATGTCGACCGTGACTCGGGTTTTTTAGCACGTACTACAAACGTCCCAGATTTGGGTTTTCGAAGTAGGGTTCGATTTGAAGCACTCTTTTACTGTTTTGATGCACTCCGTTTGTTCGAAATTGTATTCTACATCTACAAGCCTATTCATTCCCCACAAAACTCCAACAAACGTTGACCGTGACTCGGGTTTTTTAGCACGTACTACAAACGTCCCAGATTTGGGTTTTCGAAGTAGGGTTCGATTTGAAGCACTCTTTTAATGTTTGGATGCACTCCGCTTGTTGGAAATGCTTTTCTACATCATCAAGCCTAATCATTCCCTACAAAAGTTTTAAAAAATGTCGACCGTGACTCGGGTTTTTTAGCACGTACTTCAAACGTCCCTGATTAGTGTTTCGAAGTAGGGTTCGATTTGAAGCAATCTTTTACTATTTTATGCACTATGATTCTTCAAAATTCTATTCTAAATCATTATGCCAAATCATTCCCCACAAAAGTTTTGAAAAATGTCGACCGTGACTCGATTTTTTAGCACGTACTACAAACGTCCCAGATTTGGGTTTTCGAAGTAGGGTTCGATTTGAAGCACTCTTTTACTGTTTTGATGCACTCCGTTTGTTCGAAATTGTATTCTACATCTACAAGCCTATTCATTCCCCACAAAACTCCAACAAACGTCGACCGTGACTCGGTTTTTTTAGCACGTACTTCAAACGTCCCAGATTTGGGTTTTCGAAGTAGGGTTCGATTTGAAGCACTCTTTTACTGTTTTGATGCACTCCGTTGGTTCGAAATTGTATTCTACATCTACAAGCCTATTCATTCCACACAAAACTTCGAACAAACGTCGACTGTGACTCGGTTATTTTAGCACGTACTTCAAACGTC
>NW_019274934.1:0-1853 GCF_002738345.1 Cucurbita maxima | reverse complement strand
GTCAATGATCTTGGGTTTAGTCTTCAGCAAGGGTGATTTAAGTTTTATTTTGGTAGTTTTAACGGAATTCAAAATTGGACAGTGGTGAACCTGTCATGCCAGTAGTTTGAGTTCGATCCCCAACAACGGTGGAACTGGATTTCCTAAAAAATGGTTTATGAAATCTTGTGTGTTAACAAATAATATGTTTTAAGAGGCCCTTCTAGTACAAGGGTGAGCATTCCTTTTTGTAGAGGGGTGAGTATTCACGCGAGTTTGTTCCCCCCGCAGCGATGATTTTAATTTTCTTTTGGATAGTTTTAATTGAATTCAAAATTCGGTAGTAGTGAACCGGATGATTTGGGTTTGTTCCCCAACAACGAAATTCGGAACTAGATTCATTTTTCTCTATTGGATTACTTTTTGTAAATTGATAAAATCTGGTGTGTTAATCGGAATTGGATTCATTTTTCTCTGTTGGATTACTTTTTGTAAATTGATAAAATCTGGTGTGTTAACAAATATTAATTTTTCGAAAGTCATCATTGTAGAGTGGTGAGTATTCACGCGAGTTTGATCCCCCGCAGCGATGATTTTAATTTTCTTTTGGTTAGTTTTAATTGAATTCAAAATTTGGTAGTGGTGAACCGGATGATTTGGGTTTGTTCCCCAACAACGAAATTCGGAATCAGATTCCTTTTTCTCTCGTGTGTTAACAAATAATGTATTTTTCAGAGGTCGATGTAATACAGTCATGAGTATTCCCACTTGTCACTCTAGAGACCTTAGTTTCAACCCCGACAATAATAAGCTTAATTTTCTTTTGACAATTTTTACCGGATTTTAAATTGGATTACTTGTTCGGAATCTTCGATTGATATAATCTAGAGCGTTAACAATGGATCAATTTTTCTAAAGACAATCGGTAAAATTTGGAGCGTTAACAAATAATTTATTTTTTATGAGTCGTAGTATAGTGGTAAGTATTCCAGCCTGTCATGCAGGTGACCCAGTTCGATCCCCAACAATGGTGATTTTAATTTTATTTTGGTATTTTTAACAAAATTTGAAATTGGACAGCGGTGAACCTGGGTTTGATCCCTGACAACGGTGATTTAAGTTTTATTTTTGTAGTTTTAACGGAATTTGAAATTAGACAGCCGTGAACCTGTCATGTAGGTAGTTTGGGTTCAATCCCCAACAACGGTAGTTTGATGAAAGTTGAAACTGGATTGCTTTTCCTTAAAAATGGTTTATGAAATCTTGTGTGTTAACAAATAATATGTTTTTAGAGGTTGTTGTAGTTATGAAATCTTGTGTGTTAACAAATAATATGTTTTTAGAGGTTGTTGTAGTTGTAAAGTGGTGAGTATTTCTGCTTGTCACTCGAATTATTTTGTTCCAGCGGTCGTTGTAGTACAAGGGTGAGAATTCCTGCTTGTCACCTGAGTGACTTGAGTTTGATCCCCAACAATAACAAGTTTAATCTTGTTTTGACCATTTTAATCGGATTAAAAATTAGATTACTTTTTGTAACGACGATTGATAAAATTTGGTGTTAACAAATATTACATTTTTCGAAAGTCGTCATTGTAGATTGGTGAGTATTCCCACGAGTTTGATCCCCCCACAGCGACGATTTTAATTTTCTTTGGAATTCGAAATTCGGTTGTGGTGAATCGGATGATTTGGGTTTGTTCCCCAACAACGAAATTCGGGATTGAATTCCTTTTTCTCTCGTGTGTTAACAAATAATATATTTTTCAGAGGTCGATATAATACAGTAGTGAGTATTCCCGCTTGTCACTCCAGGGACCTGAGTTTGAACACCGACAATTATAAGCTTAGTTTTCTTTTGACAATTTTCACCGGAT
>NW_019274933.1:0-2055 GCF_002738345.1 Cucurbita maxima | reverse complement strand
TTTCTTTAGTGAATACCACTACATGGGCTTCCCGCCCCCAGCTTCAAGTGAACGTCTGTCTGCTTTATTCCTCCCGCTCAACGCCCTTCCATGCTTCATGGGTGATTTTTCTTATATCATCCGACCTCCCCCTGTCTACTTTTTGTTGTTCTTTTTCAAGTCAGAAAAGGACTTAGACCATCTGGGGACTGGCACTCGCCTGCAATGGAACCGTTGGGGATACTCATTTGAAATCTGACTCAGATAGCTTTCACTGTCAACTAAAGTACTGTGCAGTATGCAGGCTCTCCCGGTAATAACCTCTTTCATTTGGAGTGTATAAGCGCTATAATTGAGATGATTTAGGTAAGAGAGTCGATTGATCAAGACTATTCATTTGGAGTGTATAAGCGCTATAATTGAGATGATTTAGGTAAGAGAGTCGATTGATCAAGACTACCGCAAGAGCATATATAGTTCTTTTCTCTTTACAAGGTAGATAATTGATTAAACCCCTTTCCCTCTCGGTAAGAAGATAGCTATCCTACGGGAGTGCAAGAGAATTCCCTAAGAGCCCCAGAGTCGACCCTCTCGGTAAGAAGATAGCTATCCTACGGGAGTGCAAGAGAATTCCCTAAGAGCCCCAGAGTCGACAAAAAGAAGCAAGCATCTGACTTTCTCGCCCACGTATCAAAGGTATTAGAACTTTATTGATAGAATAGAATCGGATTCGTCTTTCCCATTATTCTGTCCAAAGGGAGGGGTATTAGAACTTTATTGATAGAATAGAATCGGATTCGTCTTTCCCATTATTCTGTCCAAAGGGAGGTTTTTTTTAACAGCTGTGTACCAAAGGATTTGATTTGCATTTGTCAACCCGGGACGAAAACAGGATAGCCGATTGATCTTTGGGAGGGGAATCGATCTTCTTTCTTTATAATCCGCTATGGAATGGTANAGGTATTAGAACTTTATTGATAGAATAGAATCGGATTCGTCTTTCCCATTATTCTGTCCAAAGGGAGGTTTTTTTTAACAGCTGTGTACCAAAGGATTTGATTTGCATTTGTCAACCCGGGACGAAAATAGGATAGCCGATTGATCTTTGGGAGGGGAATCGATCTTCTTTCTTTATAATCCGCTATGGAATGGTAAGGAGAGTCGATTGATCTTTGGGAGGGGAATCGATCTTCTTTCTTTATAATCCGCTATGGAATGGTAATTGCTTAACGCACAACTGGGTAAGGTTATCTTCTTTCTTTGCTTCCCCTATGGGCCAACCCTTTCTTTCTTTCTTTCTCTTGACGGACCACAGGGCAGGGGTAGCGAAGCTAACCTATGGGCCAACCCTTTCTTTCTTTCTTTCTCTTGACGGACCACAGGGCAGGGGTAGCGAAGCTAAGAAGGCTGCCAACCCTTTCTTTCTTTCTTTCTCTTGACGGACCACAGGGCAGGGGTAGCGAAGCTAAGAAGGCTAGAAGCCCTTTCTTTCTTTCTTTCTCTTGACGGACCACAGGGCAGGGGTAGCGAAGCTAAGAAGGCTAGAAGCCGGAGGCTTCTTTCTTTCTCTTGACGGACCACAGGGCAGGGGTAGCGAAGCTAAGAAGGCTAGAAGCCGGAGGCGAAGGAGGCATATACGCTCACTAGACCGGAGGATTGATTATTCCACTTCAACCATGCTCCCTTTTTTGTCTGTCGCCTACCTCCGCTAAAAAGCAATAGAAAGAAAAGGAATTAGTTAATCTTAGCTANTCCTTCATACGAGGACGGAAGTTTTCTTATCATCCCACAGTCAGAAAGCATTCGTAAGAAAGCTGTCAACTGATTCAAGTGATTCATCTATCTCATTAGCCATAAAGCCCTTCTCTTGCTTAGAAAGGAGGAAAGTCTGATTAAGAATAAGAGACTGATCTTCTTTCATAAGATCCTTTCGGTAAGGTTAGTTGAGTCTAATGTTCAAAGAGTTCGGGATATACTTTCTTTATTAGACCTTTTGAGCCTAAAGGCCCTGGTCAACAATTCGACTAGCCCTGCTTCCATTTTTCTTTGATTATTTGAGAGTATAAGAAGAGAGAG
>NW_019274932.1:0-2055 GCF_002738345.1 Cucurbita maxima | reverse complement strand
CCGAAGTAGGGTTCGATTTGAAGAACTCTTTTACTGTTTTATGCACTCCGTTTCTTAGAAATAATATTCTAAATCATCAAGCCTTAACATTCCTCACAAAACATTCGAAAAACGTCGATCGTGACTCTGTTTTTTTAGCACGTACTTCAAACTTCCCAGATTTGGGTTTCCGAAGTAGGGTTCGATTTGAAGAACTCTTTTACTGTTTTATGCACTCCGTTTCTTAGAAATAATATTCTAAATCATCAAGCTTTATCATTCCCCACAAAACATTCGAAAAACGTCGATCGTGACTCGGGTTTTTTAGCACGTACTTCAAACTTCCCAGATTTGGGTTTTCGAAGTAGGGTTCGNGGGTTTCCGAAGTAGGGTTCGATTTGAAGAACTCTTTTACTGTTTTATGCACTCCGTTTCTTAGAAATAATATTCTAAATCATCAAGCATTATCTTTCCTCACATAACATTCGAAAAACGTCGATCCTGACTAGGTTTTTTTAGCACGTACTTCAAACTTCCCTGATTTGGGTTTCCGAAGTAGGGTTCGATTTGAAGAACTCTTTTTCTGTTTTATGCACTCCGTTTCTTAGAAATAATATTCTAAATCATCAAGCCTTATCATTCCCCACAAAACATTCGAAAAACGTCGATCGTGACTCGGTTTTTTTAGCACGTAGTTCAAACTTCCAAGATTTGGGTTTCCGAAGTAGGGTTCGATTTGAAGAACTCATTTACTGTTTTATGCACTCCGTTTCTTAGAAATAATATTCTAAATCATCAAGCGTTATCTTTCCTCATTTACTGTTTTATGCACTCCGTTTCTTAGAAATAATATTCTAAATCATCAAGCGTTATCTTTCCTCACATACTGTTTTATGCACTCCGTTTCTTAGAAATAATATTCTAAATCATCAAGCGTTATCTTTCCTCACATAAAATTCGAAAAACGTCGATCGTGACTAGGTTTTTTTAGCACGTACTTCAAACTTCCCACATTTGGGTTTCCGAAGTAGGGTTCGATTTGAAGAACTCTTTTACTGTTTTATGCACTCCGTTTCTTAGAAATAATATTCTAAATCATCAAGCGTTATCTTTCCTCACATAACATTCGAAAAACGTCGATCGTGACTAGGTTTTTTTAGCACGTACTTCAAACTTCCCAGATTTGGGTTTCCGAAGTAGGGTTCGATTTGAAGAACTCTTTTTCTGTTTTATGCACTCCGCTTCTTAGAAATAATATTCTAAATCATCAAGCCTTATCATTCCCCACAAAACATTCGAAAAACGTCGATCGTGACTCGGTTTTTTTAGCACGTACTTCAAACTTCCCAGATTTGGGTTTCCGAAGTAGGGTTCGATTTGAAGAACTCTTTTACTGTTTTATGCACTCCGTTTCTTAGAAATAATATTCTAAATCATCAAGCGTTATCTTTCCTCACATAACATTCGAAAAACGTCGATCGTGACTAGGTTTTTTTAGCACGTACTTCAAACATCCCAAATTTGGGTTTCCAAAGTAGGATTCGATTTGAAGAACTCTTTTACTGTTTTATGCACTCCGTTTCTTAGAAATAATATTCTAAATCATCAAGCCTTAACATTCCTCACAAAACATTCGAAAAACGTCGATCGTGACTCGGTTTTTTTAGCACGTACTTCAAACTTCCCAGATTTGGGTTTCCGAAGTAGGGTTCGATTTGAAGAACTCTTTTACAATTTTATGCACTCCGTTTCTTAGAAATAATATTCTAAATCATCAAGCGTTTTCTTTCCTCACATAAAATTCGAAAAACGTCGATCGTGACTAGGTTTTTTTAGCACGTACTTCAAACTTCCCAGATTTGGGTTTCCGAAGTAGGGTTCGATTTGAAGAACTCTTTTACTGTTTTATGCACTCCGTTTCTTAGAAATAATATTCTAAATCATCAAGGGTTATCTTTCCTCACATAAAATTCGAAAAACGTCGATCGTGACTAGGTTTTTTTAGCACGTACTTCAAACTTCCCAGATTTGGGTTTCCGAAGTAGGGTTCGATTTGAAGAACTCTTTTACTGTTTT
>NW_019274931.1:1058-2055 GCF_002738345.1 Cucurbita maxima | reverse complement strand
TCCACATTTTTCGAAAGTTTTGTTTGGAATGATAAGGCTTGATGATTTAGAATATTATTTCTAAGAAACGAAGTGCATAAAACAGTCAAAGAGTACTTTAAATCGAACCCTTCTTCGGAAACCCAAAGAGGGAAGTTTTTAGTACGTGTTAAAAAACCGATTCACGGTCGACGTTTGTCGAAATTTTTGTGAGAAATGATAAGGCTTGATGATTTAGAATATTATTTCTAAGAAACGGAGTGCATAAAACAGTAAAAGAGTTCGTCAAATCGAACCCTTCTTCGGAAACCCGAACAGGGAAGTTTTTAGTACGTGCTAAAAAAACCGAGTCACGGTCGACATTTTTCGAAAGTTTTGTGAGGAATGATAAGGCTTGATGATTTAGAATATTATTTCTAAGAAACGGAGTGCATAAAACAGTAAAAGAGTTCGTCAAACCGAACAGGGATGTTGTTAGTACGTGCTAAAACAACCGAGTCACAGTCGACATTTTTCGTAAGTTTTGTGAGGAATGATAAGGCTTGATAGTTTAGAATATTATTTCTAAGAAACGGAGTGCATAAAACAGTCAAAGAGTACTTTAAATCGAACCCTTCTTCGGAAACCGAAATAGGGAAGTTGTTAGTACGTGCTAAAAAAACCAAGTCACGGTCGACATTTTTCGAAAGTATTGTGAGGAATGATAAGACTTGATGATTTAGAATATTATTTCTAAGAAACGGAGTGCATAAAACAGTAAAAGAGTTCGTAAAATCGAACACTTCTTCGGAAACCCGAACAGGGAAGTTTTTAGTACGTGCTAAAAAAACCGAGTCACGGTCCACATTTTTCGAAAGTTTTGTTTGGAATGATAAGGCTTGATGATTTAGAATATTATTTCTAAGAAACAGAGTGCATAAAACAGTAAAAGAGTTCGTCAAATCGAACCCTTCTTCGGAAACCCAAACAAGGAAGTTTTTAGTACGTGCTAAAAAAACCGAGTCACAGTCGACATTTT
>NW_019274931.1:0-696 GCF_002738345.1 Cucurbita maxima | reverse complement strand
AAGAAACGGAGTGCATAAAACAGTAAAAGAGTTCGTCAAATCGAACCCTTCTTCGGAAACCCGAACAGGGAAGTTTTTAGAACGTGCTAAAAAAACCGAGTCACGGTCCACATTTTTCGAAAGTTTTGGTTGGAATGATAAGGCTTGATGATTTAGAATATTATTTCTAAGAAACGGAGTGCATAAAACAGTAAAAGAGTTCGTCAAATCGAACCCTTCTTCGGAAACCCGAACAGGGAAGTTTTTAGTACGTGCTAAAAAAACCGTGTCACGGTCGACATTTTTCGAAAGTTTTGTGAGGAATGATAAGGCTTGATGATTTAGAATATTATTTCTAAGAAACAGAGTGCAGAAAACAGTCAAAGAGTACTTTAAATCGAACCCTTCTTCGGAAACCCAAACAGGGAAGTTGTTAGTGCGTGCTAAAAAAACCGTGTCACGGTCGACATTTTTCGAAAGTTTTGTGAGGAATGATAAGGCTTGATGATTTAGAATATTATTGCTAAGAAACGGAGTGCATAAAACAGTAAAAGAGTTCGTCAAATCGAACCCTTCTTCGGAAACCCGAACAGGGAAGTTTTTAGTACGTGCTAAAAAAACCGAGTCACGGTCCACTTTTTTCAAAACTTTTGTTTGGAATGATAAGGCTTGATGATTTAGAATATTATTTCTAAGAAACGAAGTGCATAAAACAGT
>NW_019274930.1:0-2055 GCF_002738345.1 Cucurbita maxima | reverse complement strand
GTAAGGAACACCATTGTCAACTCTAGAGCCACCCACAACATGATGGAGACCGATGCAAAATATTTTAACATCCTTTGGCATCAAGATACAGGAAAGATGAACGCCGTCAAATTGGAAGCTTTGTCTGCCTTAAGAGTCACAATGAGAACTCTAATCAAGCTAGAGCCTTGGACTAGGAAAATTGTTTAGTGATAGTTGAAATGGATGACTTCGACGTCGTGTCAGGAATGAACGTCCTGCTGAAACACAAAGTCATTTACATGCCCCTAGCAAAATGTCTAGCAGTAACGGAGTCTAACCCGACGATCATTCAGAAAAACATCCATCAACCAAGAGGGTTGAAAATTATGTCGATACAACAGTTGAAAAATAATCATAGCCATGATGAATCTACGCTTTCTGCTATTGTTGTAATTGAAAAGGGGAGCTCGAGTGCGCCAATCTCAATAGAAACCTTGTTGCCACTACATTAACACCACGACGCAAAACAAGGTCAGATAATGGATTTATCCCCACCAAGAGAGTAAAAAACAAGGTCAGATACTAAAGAAGGGAGACAAAAACAAACCATTGAAGCAACACATGTTCACACATAAATATCATCTAGACTGATGTATAGAAGGGTCAACCACAATAATTTCAAGAAAAATAAAGAGTTCATATAAGTTAAGGTTATATCAACTTCGAGTTCAAAGCAACAAAACCAAAGACTGGTGTGAAAATACTATGGACTAGTTAAAGTTATCCGTAAGATTATGAAGACATCATATAGAATCTAATTGCTCTTATGGATGCGGACTAACCTTGTTGTCCACGTTAGTAACTTGAAACGTTATTATTTCGACTAAGAAGACATCAAGCAGAAGCAGGTGATATGACGTCATACAATTAAGAAAAAGTTTTAAGCGAAGAAAGTAGGAAAGACACGAACAGAGAAGACATGAAGACTCAACAAACCGAGAAGTTCTTTTCAACAGCACCTAGTAGGTTGGAAGAGACTCCTCATTATGAGATCAGCTAGAAGCGCATCGAGAGACCTAAAGTCAGCCTTATCCAATAAACTGTGTGGGGGCAGATGTCACAGTCATGATTGCCCAAGGCGTGTTGCCTGTGGTTGCATGTTGCATGTCTCAGCCATTCTTGTAAAAAATTTGTTGTCCAAGGTTGTTATTTGGACAATGTTATTGTTTATCGGTTATTTGGGCGACACGCCTTGAGCAATCATAACCGTTACAATTGGCTAAGACATTTGTTGTCCATATGCTATTGTTGTCCAAGAGACTTTTCATTATGAGGTCGTGATTGGCTAAGACATTTAAAGAAGTTTTACGTAGGGAAACTTCTATCACAATCCTCTTCTTGCTCTCTGAAACTTCTTTAAATGTTATTGTTCACTGGTTATTTTGGCGCATCTTCCTTAAAAGGATTGTGACGATAGATGACCTAGGTAAAACTTCTATTGGGAGATCAGTGCAATAGAGAATTTGTGTCCCTTTCCTTAAACCTTCAGCGCACAACATAACAAAGAGTTCCTAGAAAAAATATCATAGAACAATTTGTGTAATGCCTTTGAAGTTAGGCTCGAGGCTCTATCTTATCTCCCAAGAATATGGTTCATTCTCTTTTCACATAGAAATTCTGCAATAGAAAGTGGTACCCTCATCTTCTTTTATAAGACTACCTCAGCCTTCATGGAATGATTATGCTATGTTGATTCTTATAGAAGGAAGTAGGAGTAAGAGTAGATGACTGTTTATGTTCCAAGTCCCAAAAAAGTAAGTCTTGATGTCAAGGAGAGGAATCCTCATAGTTTCCAAGATTTGAAGAGAATCATACATACACAATTTCCTTTGTTTGTTTATTCTTATTGTTTGCTCTCTTCAATTAATATGTTATAAAGACACTAGTAAATTATAATTAAATATAGCTTTTTTTTTTTCTTTCCAAATATCAATTTGAATTACTTCTTGATTCAAGGTTTAAAAAACCTATTTCAAATCTTATTATATTGCATGCTTCAATTTGATATAATTGTTGGAGGCATTTTTAGAATCA
>NW_019274929.1:0-2047 GCF_002738345.1 Cucurbita maxima | reverse complement strand
ATTGGAAAACCCAAATCTGGGACGTTTGAAGTACGTGCTAAAAAAACCGAGTCACGGTCAACGTTTTTAAAAAGATTTGTGGGGAATGATTAGGCTTGATGATTTAGAATTGAATTTTGAAGAAACATAGTGCATCAAAACAGTAAAAGAGTGCTTCAAATCGAACCCTATTTCGAAAACCCTAATCAGAGATGTTTGAAGTACGTGCTAAAAAAACCGAGTCACGGTCGACCTTTTTCAAAACTTTTGTGGGGAATGATTAGGCTTGATGAAGAAGAATAGAATTTCCAACAAACGGAGTGCATCAAAATAGTAAAAGAGTGCTTCAAATCGAACCCTACTTCAGAAACCCAAATCTCGGACGTTTGAAGTACGTGCTAAAAAACTGAGTCACGGTCGACGTGTTTCAAAACATTTGTGGGGAATGATTAGTCTTGATGATGTAGAATAAAATTTTGAACAAACGGAGTGCATCAAAACACTAAAAGAGTCCTTCAACTCGAACCCTAATTCGATAACCCTAATCAGGGACGTTTGAAGTACGTGTTAAAAAAACCGAGTCACGGTCATCGTGTTTCAAAACTTTTGTAGGGAATGATTAGGCTTGATGATTTAGAATAGAATTTCAAAGAAACGGAGTGCAACAAAACACTAAAAGAGTTCTTCAAATCAAACCCTAATTCGAAAAACCTAATCAGGGACGTTGAGGTACGTGCTAAAAAAACTGAGTCACGGTCGACGTTTTTCAAAAAATTTGTGGGGAATGATTTGGCTTGATGATGTAGAATACAACTTCCAACGAACGGAGTGCATCAAAACAGTAAAAGAGTGCTTCAAATCGAAACCTACTTCGGAAACCCAAATCTGGGACGTTTGAAGTACGTGGTAAAAAAACTGCGTCACGGTCGACGTTTTTCAAAACATTTGTGGGGTATGATTAGGATTGATGATGAAGAATTCAATTTCGAACAAACGGAGTGCATCAAAACAATAAAAGAGTCCTTCAAATCAAACCCTAATTGGAAAACCCAAATCTGGGACGTTTGAAGTACGTGCTAAAAAACCGAGTCACGGTCAACGTTTTTAAAAAGATTTGTGGGGAATGATTAGGCTTGATGATGTAGAATACAATTTCAAACAAACGGAGTGCATCAAAATAGTAAAAGAGTGCTTCAAATCGAACCCTACTTCGGAAACCCAAATCTGGGACGTTTGAAGTACGTGCTAAAAAACCGAGTCACGGTCAACGTTTTTAAAAAGATTTGTGGGGAATGATTAGGCTTGATGATGTAGAATACAATTTCAAACAAACAGAGTGCATCAAAATAGTAAAAGAGTGCATCAAATCGAACCCTACTTTGGAAACACAAATCTGGGACGTTTGAAGTAGGCGCTAAAAAAATCGAGTCACGGTCGACGTTTTTAGAGTTTTGTGGGGAATGATTAGGCTTGATGATTTATAATAGAATTTTGAAGAAACAGAGTGCATCAAAACAGTAAAAGAGTCCTTCAACTCGAACCCTAATTCGATAACCTTAATCAGGGACGTTTGAAGTACGTGTTAAAAAAACCGAGTCATGGTCATCGTGTTTCAAAACTTTGTAGGGAATGATTAGGCTTGATGATTTAGAATAGAATTTCAAAGAAACGGAGTGCAACAAAACACTAAAAGAGTTCTTCAAATCAAACCCTAATTCGAAAAACCTAATCAGGGATGTTTGAGGTACGTGCTAAAAAAACCGAGTCACGGTCGACGTTTTTCAAAAAATTTGTGGGGAATGATTTGGCTTGATGATGTAGAATACAACTTCCAACGAACGGAGTGCATCAAAACAGTAAAAGAGTGCTTCAAATCGAAACCTACTTCGGAAACCCAAATCTGGGACGTTTGAAGTACGTGGTAAAAAAACCGCGTCACGGTCGACGTTTTTCAAAACATTTGTGGGGAATGATTAGGATTGATGATTAAGAATACAATTTCGAACAAACGGAGTGCATCAAAACAATAAAAGAGTCCTTCAAATCAAACCCTAATTGGAAAACCCAA
>NW_019274928.1:0-2058 GCF_002738345.1 Cucurbita maxima | reverse complement strand
TTTCAAACGTCCCGATTTGGGGTTTGCGAATTAGGGTTACGATTTCAAGCACTATTTTACTGCTTTATACACTCTCTTTCTTCGACATTCTTTTGTAAAAAATCATGCTTAATCACTCCCCATAACAATTTCTTAAAATCTTGACTGTTACTCGGTTTTTTTAGCACTTGTCGTTTTGGCGTTTGTGAATTAGGCTTTCGATTTTAAGAAATTTATTGCTGCTTCATAAACTCCGTTTCTTAAATATTAAATCATCTGGCCTAATCATTCCCCAGAAAAGTTTTGGAAAACATTCACAGTTACTCGTTTGTTATAGCACGTCTTTCAAAAGCCCACGTTCGGGGTTTACGAAACAGGGTTTCAATTTTAAGCACATTTCTCTTGCTTTATACACTCCGTTTCTTCGACCCTCTATTAGAAATCATCATGCCTAATCATTCGCCATAAAAGTTTTGAGAAGCATGGATAGTCACTCGGTTTTTTTAGCACGTTTTTCAAACGTCCCGGTTTGGGGTTTGCGAATTAGGGTTACGATTTCAAGCACTATTTTACTGCTTTATACACTCTCTTTCTTCGACATTCTTTTGTAAAAAATCATGCTTAATCACTCCCCTTAAAAGTTTCTTAAAATATGGACTGTTACTCGGTTTTTTTAGCACGTGTCGGTTTGGCGTTTGTGAATTAGGCTTTCGATTTTAAGAAATTTATTGCTGCTTTATACACTCCGTTTCTTCCATTTTAAATCATCAGGCCTAATCATTCCCCACAAAAGTTTTGGAAAACATTCACAGTTACTCGTTTTTTATAGCACGTGTTTCAAAAGCCCACGTTCGGGGTTTACGAAACAGGGTTTCAATTTTAAGCACATTTTTCCTGCTTTATACACTCCGTTTCTTCGACCCTCTATTAGAAATCATCATGCCTAATCATTCGCCATAAAAGTTTTGAGAAACATGGATAGTTACTCGGTTTTTTTAGCACGTTTTTCAAACGTCCCGGTTTGGGGTTTGCGAATTAGGGTTACGATTTCAAGCACTATTTATCTTCTTTATACACTCTGTTTCTTCGACATTCTTTTGTAAAAAATCATGCTTAATCACCCCCCATAAAAGTTTCTTAAAATATGGACTGTTACTCGGTTTTTTTAGCACGTGTCAGTTTGGCTTTTGTGAATTAGGCTTTCGATTTTAAGAAATTTATTGCTGCTTTATACACTCCGTTTCTTAAATTTTAAATCATCTAGCTTAATCATTCCCCACAAAAGTTTTGGAAAACATTCACAGTTACTCGTTTTTTATAGCACGTGTTTAAAAAGCCCACGTTCGGGGTTTACGAAACGGGGTTTCAATTTTAAGCACATTTTTCTTGCTTTATACACTCCGTTTCTTGGACCCCCTATTAGAAATCATCATGCCTAATCATTCGCCATAAAAGTTTTGAGAAACATGAATAGTTACTCAGTTTTTTTAGCACGTTTTTCAAACGTCCCGGTTTGGGGTTTGCGAATTAGGGTTACGATTTCAAGCACTATTTTACTGCTTTATACACTCTCTTTCTTCGACATTCTTTTGTAAAAAATCATGCTTAATCACTCCCCAAAAAAGTTTCTTAAAATATGGACTGTTACTCGGTTTTTTTAGCACGTGTCGGTTTGGCGTTTGTGAATTAGGCTTTCGATTTTAAGAAATTTATTGCTGCTTCATAAACTCCGTTTCTTAAATTTTAAATCATCTGGCCTAATCATTCCCCACAAAAGTTTGGAAAACATTCACAGTTACTCGTTTTTTATAGCACGTGTTTCAAAAGCCCACGTTCGGGGTTTACGAAACAGGGTTTCAATTTTAAGCACATTTTTCCTGCTTTATACACTCCGTTTCTTCGACCCTCTATTAGAAATCATCATGCCTAATCATTCGCCATAAAAGTTTTGAGAAACATGGATAGTTACTCGGTTTGTTTAGCACGTTTTTCAAACGTCTCGGTTAGGGGTTTGCGAATTAGGGTTACGATTTCAAGCACTATTTTACTGCTTTATACACTCTGTTTCTTCGACATTCT
>NW_019274927.1:983-2058 GCF_002738345.1 Cucurbita maxima | reverse complement strand
TAGGTAGGGGATCTGAATAGGCCCTAAGTTGCCCGAAGCAAGGATCTGTTGCTTACCGATAAAAGAATAATGCCTTTTAGGGTGGGTCTTTATACCTGAGGATCTTTTTTAGTTCATCCAAATTTCAGTTCTACAGAGATAGCATAACATAGATTGACCCCACAACATATGAGAGGTTAGGACGAGTGAGAGTAATCTCGATTCAACTCCCAACTCATCTTCTGCCCCTCTGTGATGAAAGGAGGATCATCAAGGAGATCCCAATTTGATAAAGAGAACTTGTGATTTTGCCCCCTTTTTCTAGTTGTAAGGTCTTGTCCACCTTAGCGTTACAATGAAAAAAGAACTTGATCATCGTTGCATCTTTTTTCTCTAGGCTATCTTTCTTCAAGTGAGAGATCGGATCGTGAAACCTCCTTGGGCTCCTCTAAAATCCTATGCTCATGTCTTTATCCTAAGGGCTATAGAACTCTCTCTGGCAAGCATTAAGCCAACTGCCGACTCTAGTTGCTTCTACGTGCTATATTCTCTTCGTCTAACACATTCAACTACCTTTTCTTGCAACGAGTTCGACTGCAGCTCACATTTTGTTTAGAATCTCTTTTTATGTGGCTCCCCCTCAGGTTTGGTTCTTCTTAGTTGTAACCTCTTTTTCTTTTTGAACAGCCCGAGCTAGATGACAAAGCTGAGCTCAAAGGTCCCTTTTTGATGCGGTAGAAGTACCTCGCAATCTTTTCTTCTGTTGCTGGGAAAGTCTTCCTCAGAATGTAAGTCAAAGCCTTGAAGGAGTTGTCTCCCCAATCTGACTCTGGAATCAAAACCTTGATTATTACTTGCATCTCGATATTTGATGAAGAGTGAGTGCTGGCCTTTTCATATTGAATCACAGCCATTTCCCTCTTTCTTGGGTATCAAACTCTAAGGAACAAGCTTAAACACTGATGCAAGCTGTCAACCATTAGATTGTTCTTTTGGTTTGATAAAGGCCAGAGCCCTTGATAAGCAAGAAGCCAATCTTGTAATTCTTGAGGATGATTCTTTGAAGCAATAATTCCATAAGCAAGTACATGACACT
>NW_019274927.1:0-978 GCF_002738345.1 Cucurbita maxima | reverse complement strand
GCAAGAAGCCAATCTTGTAATTCTTGAGGATGATTCTTTGAAGCAATAATTCCATAAGCAAGTACATGACACTGACTTTCAAGCTCCGAAGAAGACTGAAAATGACCCCACTTTCATTGACTAGTAAGTGATAGCTGTCAGGTTCGCAGAATGACCGAGGAAACCAAATCCACTCTTGTGACATGATCGAAGTTCAATCCACCACTTTGAGGAAAGAGATGAGACGCTCTACTACCCGTCTTTACACATATGAGAAATCACTCAGGACAAGAGGTGTCGACAACGTGAGCTTGACTGCCTGGCTTTCGGCCTTCTTTCTTGATCCAACTTCATTACTCTGATAGACCTACTTACTGCTTGTGCTTGGCTCAGGATATCCTTCTTTCTTCAAAGCTTTCTACTCAAGTGAGGAAAGGTGCAAACCTTCNGACCTACTTACTGCTTATGCTTGGCTCAGGATATCCTTCTTTCTTCAAAGCTTTCTACTCAAGTGAGGAAAGGTGCAAACCTTCACAGCCTTTTTTTTTTAGCCCAAATGAGAGGTATGCGGAGAGAGTCCTGACTTTTCTTTCTCTTGCCNGTGAGGAAAGGTGCAAACCTTCACAGCCTTTTTTTTTTTAGCCCAAATGAGAGGTATGCGGAGAGAGTCCTGACTTTTCTTTCTCTTGCCTTTTCCGACATAATTCGGGGCTATCGGTTCTGTTCTGTTCTCTCTCTCTACCTCTGATTTTTGACCTAACTTAACAATCTTTTATGCCCGGCCATACAAACATGGGAAACCTAGCTTCCCTCCCTTTGAAGTGCATTTCTCAGATCAGCTCCCCGAGTCACTAGAAAGAGAGTGAAAGGCCCACTACTTCTTCATTCATGGCCTATTTTTGTATGGATCTCCCTTCCGTATTCATTCGACCTGAGGCAAAAAAAAAAAAGAGAAGTCATACAAAGAAAGGTTCTTTCATGCAATGCATAACGGGGGCG
>NW_019274926.1:0-2060 GCF_002738345.1 Cucurbita maxima | reverse complement strand
CAACCGACGTGGGATCTCACAATCCACCTCATTGTGTTTCCAGCAACCTCGTTGACACACCACCCAATGACTAACTCTAATACAATTTGTTACAAACCAAGCCCACCTCTGATATTGTCTACTTTGGATTTACGTATCACCATCAGCCTCACGATTTTAAAATATGTCTACTAGGGAGAGATATCCACAACCTTATAGTTAATGTTTTGTGTCCCTCTCCAATTGCTAGCAGATATTGTTTGTTTTGGCATGTTACGTATCGTGTAAATTTAAAAGTTTTAAAACGCATCTTTAAGAGAGAGGTTTCCACATCCTTATAAGGATTGCTTCATTCCACTCTTCAACGAGTGTTAGGTCTCATAATAAATAGTTAAGATGGTTGAGTTGTTGAAGGCTTTAGGACTCAAGTTTTGGTCCTTGTGAGTCGGTGGGTTGAAATCCAACTTTTATAACTTAGAAAGGTTTTGTTTTATAAAGTGCTATTCTTTATAAAAATAGTTATAAAGAATAGGTAGAGGGTGTGGGTTCAAATCCCACTTCTGACAACTCAAATAAAGGTAAAATAAAAATACAATAGCTTATCATTATTGAAATCAATTGAACTCACTAGAGATTTAAAATGGCTTCCAAGCTTCTACAAAAGTTAGTATTGTACAAGTTTACCCTTACGCCTGAATCTCAAGGACACTCTGATTTTCTATACTACCTGAGTGCATAGCAAATGATGATTTGTGAGCCTGGAATACACTGGCGTCCTTGATATAACTGAAACTGTCCACTAGGACATCTATTAATTGATTCATAATTACCTATGTTAATAAAAATCAGCTTCGGAAAGGTAAAAAATGTAAAGGTTCATGTTAAAAATGTCAAATCAAGCCAAATATGTCGTTTTTTAACCTAAAATTCCGAGAAGCTAAGCCGAAGGGGCTGGTGTATGCAGTAGTGACCCTGTCATTGAGGGACATTGACACATGAGCAAGTCGCAAAGTGGGTCGAGGCATGGGTCTTTAATGTTCATGTGGGCACACAAGTTGATGTAGTGGATCATGGGTTAGACCGTGTTCTGTGTATTTTTTGTTTGAATGTGGGTTTTTGGGCCAAGCACAGAGGAACTAGACTACTTGACTTGTTGCTAGTTGGTATCTGATTGCATTGTTGGGTCGAAGCTTTGTATTTTAGGTTACTGGAGCAAACTAGGTATGGGGTTGCTTGGCTATAATGAGGTTGCGGGTATTCGAGTTTTGGTCCGACCAGGTGGACCACCTTCTCCACCCCTCACATCGGTTAGGGTTGCCTGTGGGTTTTGGGTCGTGAGTCGGATCTCGTGTCGGACTTCGTTTCCCTCACCCCGATTACTAGAGAATATTTCGGCGACTCTCTCTCCTCGGTCACGTCGTTTCAATGTCCTTTTTCCTCCATTTTTTAGTCTCCTCCTCCTCCTAATCTCGTTTATGGTGTTTGTTTGGTTCGTAAGGGCGTAAACACTCAGATCTGAGAGGGTTCAAAAATCCAACGTTCTGTCTTCCTTACCCAATCCAACATTCTGTTCTTCCTCGGTCACGTCGTTTCAATGTCCTTGTGGGAAGGAAAGCGCGTGAGACAGCCGGCAAGCCACGTGTCAACTTGCGGGAGGGAAAGTGTGTTAGACGGCCTGAGGGACACGTATTGACAATTGGGTGGAATAACACGTTAGGCGCATTGTCAGGCGAGAAAATCTATGGCCTATTAGCTCAGTTGGTTAGAGTGTCGTGCTAATAACGTGAAGGTAGCGGGTTCAACCCCTGCATGGGAAATTATATCTTTTCATTATACGAGTTAAAACATTACGAAATTTAGAAGATAATGACTTTTTTAAGTTTATTATGCATAAAGTTATGTAAACGAAACTTGATTGGCCAGATTAGGAGCTAACGATCTATAATGTGCATAAAATCTATGCCCAATTAGCTCAGTTGTAAGATTGTCATGTTAAAAACGTGGAAGTCGTAGGTTCGAAAATTACATAGGCCAAGTTTTATTAATTCTTAATAATATCTTTACATGATACAGGGTTACAA
>NW_019274925.1:0-2054 GCF_002738345.1 Cucurbita maxima | reverse complement strand
ATTTAGAATAGAATTTCGAAGAAACGGAGTTCATAAAACAGTTATAGTGTGCTTCAAATCGAACCCTACTTCGGAAACCCAAATCTGGGACGTTTGAAGTAGGTGCTAAAAAAACCGAGTCAGGGTCATCGTTTTTTGGAAGTTTTGGGGGGAATGATTAGGCTTGATGATTTAGAGTACAATTTCTAAGAAACGGAGTGCTTAAAACAGTAAAAGTGTGCTTCAAATCGAACCCTACTTCGGAAACCCAAATCTGGGACGTTTGAAGTACGTGCTAAAAAAACCGAGTCACGGTCGACGTTTTTTTTAAGTTTTGTGGGGACTGATTAGGCTTGATGATTTAGAATAGAATTTCGAAGAAACGGAGTGCATAAAACAGTAAAAGTGTGCTTCAAATCGAACCCTACTTCGAAAACCCAACTCTGGGACGTTTGAAGTACGTGCTAAAAAAACCGAGTCACGGTCGACGTTTTTTGGATGTTTTGGGGGGAATGATTAGGCTTGATGATTTATAATAGAATTTCGAAGAAACGGAGTGCATAAAACAGTAAAAGTGTGCTTCAAATCGAACCCTACTTCGGAAACCCAAATCTGGGACGTTTGAAGTACGTGCTAAAAACACCGAGTCACGCTCGAAGTTTTTTGGAAGTTTTGTGGGAAATGATTAGGCTTGACGATTTAGAATAGAATTTCGAAGAAACGGAGTGCATAAAACAGTAAAAGTATGCTACAAATCGAACCCTACTTCGGAAACCCAAATCTGGGACGTTTGAAGTACGTGCTAAAAAAACCGAGTCACGGTCGACGTTTTTTGGAAGTTTTGTGGGGAATGATAAGGCTTGACGATTTAGAATAGAATTTCGAAGAAACGGAGTTCATAAAACAGTAATAGTGTGCTTCAAATCGAACCCTACTTCGGAAACCCAAATCTGGGACGTTTCAAGTACGTGCTAAAAAAACCAAAANAAAACAGTAAAAGTGTGCTTCAAATCGAACCCTACTTCGGAAACCCAAATCTGGGACGTTTGAAGTACGTGCTAAAAATACCGAGTCACGCTCGAGGTTTTTTGGAAGTTTTGTGGGGAATGATTAGCTAGTAATAGAGTGTTAATACCTGTACTTTGTATGGTGTGTGAGTAAGTGGGAGTATGGGGCAGTATGTTTTAGTATGTGTGATTATTGTTTGTGTATGATTGAGTTTGTGTGTGTCGGAGGATGTGAGTTTTCGGGAGAGTCGGAGGTGGAGTCGGAGTCGGAGGGGGAGTCGGAGTCGGAGTCGGAGGGGAAGTCGGAGGGGGAGTCGGAGTCGGAGGGGGAGTCGGAGTCGGAGTCGGAGGGGAAGTCGGAGGGGGAGTCGGAGTCGGAGGGGGAGTGGGAGGCATGGAGGGAGTCTGTTNTCACGCTCGAGGGGAAGTTTTGTGGGGAATGATTAGGCTTGACGATTTAGAATAGAAGTTCGAAGAAACGGAGTGCATAAAACAGTAAAAGTGTGCTTCAAATCGAACCCTACTTCGGAAATCCAAATCTGGGACGTTTGAAGTACGTGCTAAAAAAATCGAGTCACGGTCGACGTTTTTTGGGAGTTTTTTGGGGAATGATTAGGCTTGACGATTTAGAATAGAATTTCGAAGAAACGGAGTTCATAAAACAGTAATAGTTTGCTTCAAATCGAACCCTACTTCGGAAACCCAAATCTGGGACGTTTAAAGTACGTGCTAAAAAAACCGAGTCACGGTCGACGTTTTTTGGAAGTTTTGTGGGGACTGATTAGGCTTGATTATTTAGAATAGAATTTCNGTACGTGCTAAAAAAACCGAGTCACGGTCGACGTTTTTTGGAAGTTTTGGGGGGAATGATTAGGCTTGATGATTTAGAGTAGAATTTCGAAGAAACGGAGTGCATAAAACAGTAAAAGTGTGCTTCATAGCGAACCCTACTTCGGAAACCCAAATCTGGGACGTTTAAAGTACGTGCTAAAAAAACCGAGTCACGGTCGACGTTTTTTGGAAGTTTTGTGGGGACTGATTAGGCTTGATTATTTAGAATAGAATTTC
>NW_019274924.1:0-2050 GCF_002738345.1 Cucurbita maxima | reverse complement strand
TCGTCACAAAACTTTCGAAAAACTTCGACCGTGACTCGGTTTTTTTAGCACGTACTAAAAACTTCCTTGTTTGGGTTTCCGAAGAAGGGTTCGAGTTGAAGAACTCTTTTACTGTTTTATGCACTCCGTTTCTTAGAAATAATATTCGAAATCATCAAGCCTTATCATTCCTCACAAAACTTTCGAAAAACGTCGACCGTGACTCGGTTGTTTTAGCACGGACTGAAAACTTCCCTTTTTGGGTTTCCGAAGAAGGGTTCGAGTTGAAGAACTCTTTACTGTTTTATGCACTCCGTTTCTTAGAAATAATATTCTAAATCATCAAGCCTAATCATTCCTCAGAAAACTTTCGCAAAACGTCGACCGTGACTCGATTTTTTTAGCACGGACTGAAAACTTCCCTATTTGGGTTTCCGAAGAAGGGTTCGATTTGAAGAACTCTTTTACTGTTCTATGCACTATGTTTCTTAGAAATAATATTCTAAATCATCAAGCCTTATCATTCCTCGCAAAACTTTCGCAAAACGTCGACCGTGACTCTGTTTTTTTATCACGTACTAAAACCTTCCCTGTTTGGGTTTCCAAAGAAGGGTTCGATTTGAAGAACTCTTTTACAGTTTTATGCACTCCGTTTCTTAGAAATAATATTCTAAATCATAAATCCTTATCATTCCTCACAAAACTTTCGAAAAACGTCGACCGTGACTCGGTTTGTTTAGCACGGACCGAAAACTTTCCTGTTTGGGTTTCCGAAGAAGGGTTCGATTTGAAGAACTCTTTAACTGTTTTATGAACTCAGTTTCTTAGAAATAATATTCTAAATCATCAAGCCTTATCATTCCTCACAAAACTTTCGAAAAACGTCAACCGTGACTCGGTTTTATTAGCACGGATTGAAAACTTCCCTGTTTGGGTTTCCGAAGAAGGGTTCGATTTGAAGAACTCTTTTACTGTTTTATGCACTTCGTTTCTTTTAAATAATATACTAAATCATAAATCCTTATCATTCCTCACAAAACTTTCGAAAAATGTCGACCGTGACTCGGTTTTTTTAGCACGTACCGAAAACTTCCCTGTTTGGGTTTCCGAAGAAGGGTTCGATTTGAAGAACTATTTTACAGTTTTATGCACTCCATTTCTTAGAAATAATATTCTAAATCATAAATCCTTATCATTCCTCACAAAACTTTCGAAAAACGTCGACCGTGACTCGGTTTTTTTAACACGGACTGAAAACTTCCCTGTTTGGGTTTCCGAAGAAGGGTTCGATTTGAAGAACTCTTTTACTGTTTTATGCACTCCGTTTCTTAGAAATAATATTCTAAATCATCAAGCCTTATCATTCCTCAAAAAACTTTAGAAAAACGTCGACCGTGACTCGGTTTTTTTAGCACGGACTGAAAACTTCCCTGTTTGGGTTTCCGAAGAAGGGTTCGAGTTGAAGAACTCTTTTACTGTTTTATGCACTCCGTTTCTTAGAAATAATATTCTAAATCATCAAGCCTTATCATTCCTCACAAAACTTTCGAAAAACGTCGACCGTGACTCGGTTTTTTTAACACGGACTGAAAACTTCCCTGTTTCGGTTTCCGAAGAAGGGTTCGATTTGAAGAACTCTTTTACTGTTTTATGCACTCCATTTCTTAGAAATAATATTCTAAATCATCAAGCCTTATCATTCCTCACAAAACTTTCGAAAAACGTCGACCGTGACTCGGTTTTTTTAGCACGGACTGAAAACTTCCCTGTTTGGGTTTCCGAAGAAGGGTTCGATTTGAAGAACTCTTTTACTGTTTTATGCACTCCATTTCTTAGAAATAATATTCTAAATCATCAAGCCTTATCATTCCTCACAAAACTTTCGAAAAACGACGACCGTGACTCGGTTTTTTTATCACGTACTGAAAACTTCCCTGTTTGGGTTTCCGAAGAAGGGTTCGATTTGAAGAACTCTTTTACAGTTTTATGCACTCCGTTTCTTAGAAATAATATTCCAAATCATCAAGCCTTATCATTCCTCACAAAACTTTCGCAAAACGTCGACCTTGAC
>NW_019274923.1:0-2064 GCF_002738345.1 Cucurbita maxima | reverse complement strand
GACGTTTGTCGAAAGTTTTGTGAGGAATGATAAGGCTTGAGGATTTAGAATATAATTTCTACGACACAGAGTGCATAAAACAGTAAAAGAGTTCTTCTAATGGAACCCTTCTTCGGAAACCCAAACACGGAAGGCTCGATGATTTAGAATATTATTTCTAAGAAACGGAGTGCACAAAACAGTAAAAGAGTTCTTGGAAGGCTCGATGATTTAGAATATTATTTCTAAGAAACGGAGTGCACAAAACAGTAAAAGAGTTCTTCAAATAGAACCCTTCTTCTAAAACCGAAACAGGGAAGATTTTAGTCCGTGCTAATAAAACCAAATCATGCTCTTCGTTTTTCGAAAGTCTTGTGAGGAACGATAAGGCTTGACGATTTAGAATATTATTTCTACGAAAGGGAGTGCACAAAACAGTAAAAGAGTTCTTCAAATGGAACCTTTCTTCGGAAACTTACACAGGGAAGTTTGTAGTACGTGCTAAAAAAACCGAGTCACGGTCGACGTTTGTCGAATGTTTTGTGAGGAATGATAAGGCTTGATGATTTAGAATATTATTTCTACGAAACGGAGTGCACAAAACACTAAAAGAGTTCTTCAAATGGAACCCTTCTTCGAAATCTGAAACAGGGAAGTTTGTAGTACGTGCTAAAAAAACCGAGTCACGGTCGACGTTTTTCGAAAGTTTTGTGAGGAATGATAAGACTTGATGATTTAGAATATTATTTCTAAGAAACGAATTGCGTAAAACAGTAAAAGAGTTTTTCAAATCGAACCCTTCTTCTGAAACCCAAACAGGGAAGTTTGTAGTACATGCTAGAAAAACCGAGTCACGGTCGACGTTTGTCGAAAGTTTTGTGAGGAATGATAAGGCTTGATGATTTAGAATATTATTTCTAAGAAACGGAGTGCACAAAACAGTAAAAGAGTTCTTCAAATCAAACCCTTCTTCTGAAACCCAAACAGGGAAGTTTTTAGTCCGTGCTAAAAAAACCGAGTTACGATCTTCGTTTTTCGAAAGTTTTGTGAGGAATGATAAGGCTTGATGATTTTGAATATTATTTCTAATAATAAGAGTGCAGAAAACACTAAAAGAGTTCTTCAAATCGAACCCTCTTCAGAAACCCAAACAGGGAAGTTTGTATACGTGCTAAAAAAACCGAGACACGGTCGACGTTTGTCGAAAGTTTTGTCAGGAATGATAAGGCTTGATGATTTAGAATATTATTTCTAAGAAACGGAGTGCACAAAAAACTAAAAGAGTTCTTCAAATCGAACCCTTCTTCTGAAACCCAAACTGGGAAGTTTTTAGTCCATGCTAAAAAAACCGAGTTACGATCTTCGTTTTTCGAAAGTTTTGTGAGGAATGATAAGGCTTGATGATTTTGAATATTATTTCTAATAATAAGAGTGCAGAAAACACTAAAAGAGTTCTTCAAATCGAACCCTCTTCAGAAACCCAAACAGGGAAGTTTGTATACGTGCTAAAAAAACCGAGACACGGTCGACGTTTGTCGAAAGTTTTGTCAGGAATGATAAGGCTTGATGATTTAGAATATTATTTCTAAGAAACGGAGTGCACAAAAAACTAAAAGAGTTCTTCAAATCGAACCCTTCTTCTGAAACCCAAACTGGGAAGTTTTTAGTCCATGCTAAAAAAACCGAGTCACGATCTTCGTTTTTTGAAAGTCTTGTGAGTTATGATAAGGCTTGACAATTTAGAATATTATTTCTAAGAAACGGAGTGCACAAAACAGTAAAAGAGTTCTTCAAATCGAACCCTTCTTCTGAAACCCAAACAGGGAAGATTTTAGTCCGTGCTAAAAAAACCAAGTCACGCTCTTCGTTTTTCGAAAGTCTTGTGAGGTACGATAAGGCTTGACGATTTAGAATATTATTTCTATGAAACGGACTGCATAAAAATATAAAAGAGTTCGTCTAATGGAACCCTTCTTCGGAAACCCAAACAGGGAAGTTTGTAGTTCGTGCTAAAAAAACCGAGTCACGGTCGACGTTTGTCGAAAGTTTTGTCAGGAATGATAAGGCTTGATGATTTATATTATT
>NW_019274922.1:1959-2065 GCF_002738345.1 Cucurbita maxima | reverse complement strand
AGGAATGACAAGGCTTGATGATTTAGAATATTATTTCTATGAAACGGAGTGCATAAAACAGTAAAAGAGTTCTTCAAATCGAACCCTACTTCGGAAACCCGAATCT
>NW_019274922.1:0-1475 GCF_002738345.1 Cucurbita maxima | reverse complement strand
GGAATGACAAGGCTTGATGATTTAGAATATTATTTCTAAGAAACGGAGTGCATAAAATAGTAAAAGTGTTCTTCAAATCGAACCCTTCTTCGGAAACCCGAATCTGGGAAGTTTGAAGTACGTGCTAAAAAACCGAGTCACGATCGACGTTTTTCAATGTTTTGTGAGGAATGACAAGGCTTGATGATTTAGAATATTATTTCTAAGAAACGGAGTGCATAAAACAGTAAAAGAGTTCTTCAAATCGAACCCTACTTCGGAAACCCGAATCTGGGAAGTTTGAAGTACGTGCTAAAAAAACCGAGTCACGGTCCACATTTTTCGAAAGTTTTGTGAGGAATGACAAGGCTTGATGATTTAGAATATTATTTCTAAGAAACGGAGTGCATAAAACAGTAAAAGAGTTCTTCAAATCGAACCCTACTTCGGAAACCCGAATCTCGGAAGTTTGAAGTACGTGCTAAAAAAACCGAGTCACGGTCCACATTTTTCGAAAGTTTTGTGAGGAATGATAAGGCTTGATGATTTAGAATATTATTTCTAAGAAACGGAGTGCATAAAACAGTAAAAGAGTTCTTCAAATCGAACCCTACTTCGGAAACCCGAATCTGGGAAGTTTGAAGTACGTGCTAAAAAACCGAGTCACGATCGACGTTTTTCGAATGTTTTGTACGGAATGACAAGGCTTGATGATTTAGAATATTATTTCTAAGAAACGGAGTGCATAAAATAGTAAAAGTGTTCTTCAAATCGAACCCTTCTTCGGAAACCCGAATCTGGGAAGTTTGAAGTACGTGCTAAAAAACCGAGTCACGATCGACGTTTTTCGAAAGTTTTGTGAGGAATGACAAGGCTTGATGATTTAGAATATTATTTCTAAGAAACGGAGTGCATAAAATAGTAAAAGTGTTCTTCAAATCGAACCCTTCTTCGGAAACCCGAATCTGGGAAGTTTGAAGTACGTGCTAAAAAACCGAGTCACGATCGACGTTTTTCAATGTTTTGTGAGGAATGACAAGGCTTGATGATTTAGAATATTATTTCTAAGAAACGGAGTGCATAAAACAGTAAAAGAGTTCTTCAAATCGAACCCTACTTCGGAAACCCGAATCTCGGAAGTTTGAAGTACGTGCTAAAAAACCGAGTCACGATCGACGTTTTTCGAAAGTTTTCTGAGGAATGACAAGGCTTGATGATTTAGAATATTATTTCTAAGAAACGGAGTGCATAAAACAGTAAAAGAGTTCTTCAAATCGAACCCTACTTCGGAAACCCGAATCTCGGAAGTTTGAAGTACGTGCTAAAAAACCGAGTCACGATCGACGTTTTTCGAAAGTTTTGTGAGGAATGACAAGGCTTGATGATTTAGAATATTATTTCTAAGAAACGGAGTGCATAAAATAGTAAAAGTGTTCTTCAAATCGAACCCTTCTTCGGAAACCCGAATCTGGGAAGTTTGAAGTACGTGCTAAAAA
>NW_019274921.1:0-2065 GCF_002738345.1 Cucurbita maxima | reverse complement strand
AGTTATAAAATGTCCTTGGACATTAAAGAGTGAACGTTAACTATATAAGACCATAATGGATCAACGTTATAGTGTCTAGATATGGTGAGGAGGAAAAGAGTGGTCATGAGATATATGACTAGCCTTAAGAAAACAGAAAGTTTTCGTTGCAGAGTGCGAGACATCTAATCCATGAAATTTTGGTACTATAAATGAAGAAACTGGAGATGGTCCCCAAACGTCTATATGGACCATTTCCAATCGCACTTTCTTTGGTTCTCTAGCAATTTTTGTGAAGCTAACTCGTTTATATTTTTCCATAACGCAGCTCTCACAAACACCCATATCAATAGATTTTAGGCCTTCTAAAACTCCATTTGCACCCATCATCTTCATTTCTTTGATGCTCACATGTTCAAGTCTATTGACACTGCTGTAGGGTGCATAAACATGGTTGTTGTTGCTGTTACTTGAATTGGAAGCACTCTTAGCAACAGCAACCATGTTTATACACTCTACATTATTGTATAGGGTTCCCGATTTTAGGTCATGCTACCACCATGACACCCTTCACAATATTCCCAAAACTCTTTCCAAACTCGGCTGCATAACCTGTGCTATCCAACTGACAAATAGAGATTAGATTCTTCTTGAGATCAGAAATATATCTGACATCCTATAGTATCCACACGCTCATTTCCTGTTAGAGTTTATATGTAGACATCTTTATTCCCTTCAATCTCCAACGTTTTGTTGTCGGCAATATACACCTTCCTAACATTTCCTTATTGGAAATTTTGAAACAATTCCTTACTTGGATTCGAATGAAACGATGCAACTGAATCTAAAATCCAAAATTCAATTGGGCTGTTCATGCTAAGGATTAAAGCATTCTCAGTATCTTCTGCTGAATATATGGAATTATCGTTATCTTCAAATTTGTGATTTTTCTTTTCATCAATTTTGTACGATCTGTCCGAAAGTGTTATTTTTCTTCACAATTTCAACACTTTACGTTTTGTTTGTTTGGAGATTTTTCCCAGTTTCTTAATTTTGATCGCCCATGTTTGTTTGGGCTCTTTGATTTACTTCTTCCCCTTCGATCAACAATGAGAGTATTGCCTGATGAATCTTCAATTTCCCGTTTGGGCTTTCGCTGACATCTCAAATTTCACTAAATTTCATTTTAATAGATCCTCGTGAACTGTTGATTGCAGCAACAACAGTATACCACGACTCGAGTAAAGATGACATCAAAATCAATGCTTTAATCTTATTTTTTAACATAATTCCCACCAAACTCAATTGACTTACAATCATGTTGAACTAATTTATATTGATCTGCAACAAATCAACATTTGTAGATTGAACAACCTCTGCATCAAATACACCTTGTTCATAGCCGACATATTTTCGTACATATTTAACAACACCTTCAATAGGCCCGATGTCGTCTTCTCTTTGATGATGTTGAACGTCATGTTTCTGGACAGCGTCAACCATATTAACCCTATAGCATGACAATTCTTGAGCTTCCGCTCCTCCGTGGTCATGGTATCCGGCTTCACCCTCAAAAGGGGTTCCTGAATATCTTTCTCATACAGATAATCTTCAATCTGCATCTTCTAGAAATTGATATCAAATCCATCAAACTTTTCAATTCTTGAACTTTCCATCTTCACAGATTGTGGTGAATCTCTCCTCGCTCTGATACTAGTTATTAGAATCACACAACACAGCACACAGTTGATCTAAATGAACACAAAAAACATGATAGAGAAAATGTAAGAAGAAATATTCTAATGGTTTTGTATTAATTACTTCAGGGTTGCAAATAGAGGATATGGAGAATTAGAAATGTACATTTAGGAAGCACCGAAAAATTGACTAATGGGTATATATATGATTTCAGTTTATTATATATAGCTTCACTATATGTAAACGCCTACTATATAGTTTGCCTTCATATCCAACATTCTAGAGCCCAAATAGTCAGGGATTGACATTCTGCTAGAACACAAAGTCATTTACATGCCCCTAGAAAATGCCTAGTAGTAATGCAGTCTAACCCAATGATCATTCAGAC
>NW_019274920.1:0-2066 GCF_002738345.1 Cucurbita maxima | reverse complement strand
AATATTCTAAATCATCATGCCAAATCATTCCCCCAAAAAGTTTCATAAAAAATGGACAGTTACTCGGTTTTTTAGCACGTGCTTCAAACGTCCCGGTTTTGGTGTTTCCGAATTAGGGTTCGAGTTTCAGCACTTTTTTACTGTATTATACAAAACGTCCCGGTTTTGGTGTTTCCGAATTAGGGTTCGAGTTTCAGCACTTTTTTACTGTATTATACACTCCGTTTCTTTGAAATACTATTCTAAATCATCCTGCCTAAGCATTCCCCCAAAAAGTTTTATAAAAAATGGACAGTTACTCGGTTTTTTAGCACGTGCTTCAAACGTCCCGGTTTTGGTGTTTCCGAATTAGGGTTCGACTTTAAGCACTTTTTTACTGTATTATACACTCCGTTTCTTCGAAATAATATTCTAAATCATCATGCCAAATCATTCTCCCAAAAAGTTTCATAAAAAATGGACAGTTACTCGGTTTTTTAGCATGTGCTTCAAACGTCCCGGTTTTGGTGTTTCCGAATTAGGGTTCGACTTTAAGCACTTTTTTACTGTATTATACACTCCGTTTCTTCGAAATAATATTCTAAATCATCATGCCAAATCATTCCCCCAAAAAGTTTCATAAAAAATGGACAGTTACTCGATTTTTTAGCACGTGCTTCAAACGTCCCGGTTTTGGTCTTTCTGAATTAGTGTTCGACTTTAAGCACTTTTTTACTGTATTATACACTCCGTTTCTTCGAAATAATATTCTAAATCATCATGCCAAATCATTCCCCCAAAAAGTTTCATAAAAAATGGACAGTTACTCGGTTTTTTAGCACGTGCTTCAAACGTCCCGGTTTTGGTCTTTCTGAATTAGTGTTCGACTTTAAGCACTTTTTTACAATATTATACACTCCGTTTCTTCGAAATAATATTCTAAATCATCATGCCAAATCATTCCCCCAAAAAGTTTCATAAAAAATGGACAGTTACTCGGTTTTTTAGCACGTGCTTCAACCGTCCCGGTTTTGGTGTTTCCGAATTAGTGTTCGACTTTAAGCACTTTTTTACAATTTTATACACACCGTTTCTTCGACCTTTTATTCTAAATCCTCATGCCAAATCATTCCCCCAAAAAGTTTCATAAAAAATGGACAGTTACTCGGTTTTTTAGCACGTGCTTCAAACGTCCCGGTTTTGGTGTTTCTGAATTAGGGTTCGACTTTAAGCACTTTTTTACTGTATTATACGCTCCGTTTCTTTGAAATACTATTCTAAATCATCATGCCTAATCATTCCCCCAAAAAGTTTCTTAAAAAATGGACAGTTACTCGGTTTTTTAGCACGTGCTTCAAACGTCCCGGTTTTGGTGTTTCCAAATTAGGGTTCGACTTTAAGCACTTTTTTACTGTATTATACCCTCCGTTTCTCTGAAATACTATTCTAAATCATCATGCCTAATCATTCCCCTAAAAATGTATTATACCCTCCGTTTCTCTGAAATACTATTCTAAATCATCATGCCTAATCATTCCCCTAAAAAGTTTCATAAAAAATGGAGAGTTACTCGGTTTTTTTAGCACGTGCTTCAAACGTCCCGGTTGTGGTGTTTCCGAATTAGGGTTCGACTTTAAGCACTTTTTTAACGTATTATACACTCCGTTTCTCTGAAATCCTATTCTAAATCATCATGCCTAATCATTCCCCCAAAAAGTTTCTTAAAAAATGGACAGTTACTCGGTTTTTTAGCACGTGCTTCAAACGTCCCGGTTTTGGTGTTTCCGAATTAGGGTTCGACTTTAAGCACTTTTTTACTGTATTATACACTCTGTTTCATTGAAATACTATTCTAAATCATCATGCCTAATCATTCCCCCAAAAAGTTTCTTAAAAAATGGACAGTTACTCGGTTTTTTAGCACGTGCTTCAAACGTCCCGGTTTTGGTGTTTCCAAATAAGGGTTCGACTTTAAGCACTTTTTTACTGTATTATACCCTCCGTTTCTTTGAAATACTATTCTAAATCATCATGCCTAATCATTCCCCTAAAAAGTTTCATAAAAAATGGAGAGTTACTCGGTTTTT
>NW_019274919.1:1200-2066 GCF_002738345.1 Cucurbita maxima | reverse complement strand
ACTCGGTTTTTTTAGCACGTACTACAAACTTCCCTGTTAGGGTTTTGGAAGAAGGGTTCCATTTGAAGAACTCTTTTACTGTTTTACGCACTCCGTTTCTTAGAAATAATATTCTAAATCATCTAGCTTTATCATTCCTCACAAAACTTTGGACAAACGTCGACCGTGACTCGGTTTTTTTAGCACGTACTACAAACTTCCCTGTTAGGGTTTCGGAAGAAGGGTTCCATTTGAAGAACTCTTTTACTGTTTTACGCACTCCGTTTCTTAGAAATAATATTCTAAATCATCTAGCCTTATCATTCCTCACAAAACTTTCGACAAACGTCGACCGTGACTCGGTGTTTTTTAGCACGTACTACAAACTTCTCTGTTTGGGTTTCCGAAGAAGGGTTCCATTTGAAGAACTCTTTTACTGTTTTACGCAATCCGTTTCTTAGAAATAATATTCTAAATCATCTAGCCTTATCATTGCTCACAAAACTTTCGACAAACGTCGACCGTGACTCGGTTTTTTAGCACGTACTACAAACTTCCCTGTTTATGTTTCCGAAGCAGGGTTCCATTTGAAGAACTCTTTTACTGTNTTACGCATTTCGTTTCTTAGAAATAATATTCTAAATCATCTAGCCTTATCATTCCTCACAAAATTTTCGACAAACGTCGACAGTGACTCGGTTTTTTTAGCACGTACTACAAACTTCCCTGTTAGGGTTTCAGAAGAAGAGTTCCATTTGAAGAACTCTTTTACTGTTTTATGCACTCCGTTTCTTAGAAATAATATTCTAAATCATTTAGCCTTATCATTCCTCACAAAACTTTCGACAAACGTCGACCGTGAAATAGGGTTTCGGAAGAAGGGTACA
>NW_019274919.1:0-1134 GCF_002738345.1 Cucurbita maxima | reverse complement strand
TTTTTTAGTACGTACTACAAACTTCTCTGTGTGGGTTTCCGAAGTAGGGTTCCATTTGAAGAACTCTTTTACTCTTTTACGCACTCCGTTTCTTAGAAATAATATTCTAAATCATCAAGCCTTATCATTCCTCACAAAACTTTCGACAAACGTCGACCGTGACTCAGTTTTTTTAGCACGTACTACAAACTTCCCTGTTAGGGTTTCGGAAGAAGGGTTCCATTTGAAGAACTCTTTTACTCTTTTACGCACTCCGTTTCTTAGAAATAATATTCTAAATCATCTAGCCTTATCATTCCTCACAAAACTTGCGACAAACGTCGACCGTGACTCGGTGTTTTTTAGCACGTACTACAAACTTATCTGTTTGGGTTTCCGAAGGAGGGTTCCATTTGAAGAACTCTTTTACTGTTTTACGCACTCCGTTTCTTAGAAATAATATTCTAAATCATCTAGCCTTATCATTCCTCACAAAACTTTCGACAAACGTCGACCGTGACTCGGATTTTTTAGCACGTACTACAAACTTCCCTGTTAGGGTTTCGGAAGAAGGGTTCCATTTGAAGAACTCTTTTACTGTTTTACGCACTCAGTTTCTTAGAAATAATATTCTAAATCATCAAGCCTTATCATTCCTCACAAAACTTTTGACAAACGTCGACCGTGACTCGGTTTTTTTAGCACGTACAACAAACTTCCCTATTAGGGTTTCTGAAGAAGGGTTCCATTTGAAGAACTCTTTTACTGTTTTACGCACTCCGTTTCTTAGAAATAATATTCTAAATCATCTAGCCTTATCATTTCTCACAAAGTTTTCGACAAACGTCGACCGTGACTCGGTTTTTTAGCACGTACTACAAACTTCCCTGTTTGGGTTTCCGAAGCAGGGTTCCATTTGAAGAACTCTTTTACTGTTTTACGCATTCCGTTTCTTAGAAATAATATTCTAAATCATCTAGCCTTATCATTCCTCACAAAATTTTCGACAAACGTCGACCGTGACTCGATTTTTTTAGCACGTACTACAAACTTCCCTGTTAGGGTTTCGGAAAAAGAGTTCCATTTGAAGAACTCTTTTACTGTTTTACGCACTCCGTTTCTTAGAAATAATATTCTAAATCATCTAGCCTTATC
>NW_019274918.1:683-2067 GCF_002738345.1 Cucurbita maxima | reverse complement strand
TTAGAACCAACAGAGTGCATCAAAACAGTAAAAGAGTGCTTCAAATCGAACCCTACTTCGAAAACCCAAATCTGGGACGTTTGAAGTACGTGCTAAAAAACCGAGTCACGGTCGACGTTTTTCAAAAAATTTGTGGGGAATGATTCGGCATAATGATTTAGAATCGTATTTTGAAGAATCAGAGTGCATAAAATAGTAAAAGATTGCTTCAAATCGAACCCTACTTCGAAACACTAATCAGGGACGTTTGAAGTACGTGCTAAAAAACCCGAGTCACGGTCGACGTTTTTCAAAACTTTTGTGGGGAATGATTCGGCATAATGATTTAGAATCGTATTTTGAAGAATCAGAGTGCATAAAATAGTAAAAGATTGCTTCAAATCGAACCCTACTTCGAAACACTAATCAGGGACGTTTGAAGTACGTGCTAAAAAACCCGAGTCACGGTCGACATTTTTAAAACTTTTGTAGGGAATGATTTGGCTTGATGATGTAGAAAAGAATTTCCAACAAGCGGAGTGCATCAAAACAGTAAAAGAGTCCTTCAAATCGAAACCTAATTCGAAAACCCAAATTTGGGACGTTTGATGTATGTGGTAAAAAAACCGGGTCACGGTCGACATTTTTAAAAAGTTTTTTGGGGAATGATTAGGCTTTATGATTTAGAATAGAATTTCAACGAAACGGAGTGCATAAAATAGTAAAAGTGTGCTTCAAAATGAGCCCTACTTCGGAAACCCAAATCTGGGACGTTTGAAGTACGTGCTAAAAAAACCCAGTCACGGTCGACGTTTGTTGGAAGTTTTGTGTGGAATGAATAGGCTTGTAGATGTAGAATACAATTTAGAACCAAAGAGTGCATCAAAACAGTAAAAGAGTGCTTCAAATCGAACCCTACTTCGAAAACCCAAATCTGGGACGTTTGAAGTACGTGCTAAAAAACCGAGTCACGGTCGACGTTTTTCAAAACATTTGTGGGGAATGATTCGGCATAATTATTTAGAATACAATTTTGAAGAATCAGAGTGCATAAAATAGTAAAAGATTGCTTCAAATCGAAACCTAATTCGAAAACCCAAATTTGGGACGTTTGAAGTATGTGGTAAAAAAACCGAGGCACGGTCGACATTTTTAAAAAGCTTTGTGGGGAATGATTAGGCTTGTAGATGTAGAATACAATTTGGAACCAACGGAGTGCATCAAAACAGTAAAAGAGTGCTTCAAATCGAACCCTACTTCGAAACACTAATCAGGGATGTTTGAAGTACGTGCTAAAAAACCCGAGTCACGGTCGACATTTTTAAAACTTTTGTAGGGATTGATTAGGCTTGATGATGTAGAAAAGAATTTCCAACAAGCGGAGTGCATCAAAACAGTAAAAGAG
>NW_019274918.1:0-547 GCF_002738345.1 Cucurbita maxima | reverse complement strand
AAAATAGTAAAAGTGTGCTTCGAAATGAGCCCTACTTCGGAAACCCAAATCTGGGACGTTTGAAGTACGTGCTAAAAAAACCCAGTCACGGTCGACGTTTGTTGGAAGTTTTGTGGGGAATGAATAGTCTTGTAGATGTAGAATACAATTTCGAACCAACAGAGTGCATCAAAACAGTAAAAGAGTGCTTCAAATCGAACCCTACTTCGAAAACCCAAATCTGGGACGTTTGAAGTACGTGCTAAAAAACCGAGTCACGGTCGACGTTTTTCAAAACATTTGTGGGGAATGATTCGGCATATATATTTAGAATACAATTTTGAAGAATCAGAGTGCATAAAATAGTAAAAGATTGCTTCAAATCGAAACCTAATTCGAAAACCCAAATTTGGGACGTTTGAAGTATGTGGTAAAAAAACTGAGGCACGGTCGACATTTTTAAAAAGCTTTGTGGGGAATGATTAGGCTTGTAGATGTAGAATACAATTTGGAACCAACGGAGTGCATCAAAACAGTAAAAGAGTGCTTCAAATCGAACCCTACTTCG
>NW_019274917.1:0-2067 GCF_002738345.1 Cucurbita maxima | reverse complement strand
CACGCCCAAAGGCACCCGATTCCAACCAGCCGAACATGTTCTGGCACCACACGCCTTCAAAACATAGGGCTGCCCCAAGGATGGCCCGACGGCGTCACCACAACGCCGTACGCTCGACGAGGCTCATAATGGACGCCCGAAGGCACCCAACTCCACCCCACCTTGCACGCTTTGTCGTCGTTCCGACCATCCACCATCCCGAAGGCAGCACAAGTTAGAAGGCCACATTCCATGCCCAACTAGTCTCATGTCGCACGCCCAAAGGCACCCGATTCCAACCAGCCGAACATGTTCTGGCACCACACGCCTTCAAAACATAGGGCTGCCCCAAGGATGGCCCGACGGCGTCACCACAACGCCGCACGCTCGACGAGGCTCATGTTGGACGCCCGAAGGCACCCAACTCCACCCCAACTTGCACGCTTTGTCGTCGTTCCGACCATCCACCATCCCGAAGGCAGCCCAAGTTAGAAGGCAACATTCCATGCCCAACTAGTCTCATGTCGCACGCCCAAAGGCACCCGATTCCAACCAGCCGAACATGTTCTGGCACCACACGCCTTCAAAACATAGGGCTGCCCCAAGGATGGCCCGACGGCGTCACCACAACGCCGCACGCTCGACGAGGCTCATGTTGGACGCCCGAAGGCACCCAACTCCACCCCACCTTGCACGCTTTGTCGTCGTTCCGACCATCCACCATCTCGAAGGCAGCCCAAGTTAGAAGGCAACATCGCAACAGTCCCATCTCAACAAGGATCATGTTGCACGCCCGAAGGCGCGACCGACAAATACCTCGAACCCGCAGGTTTCGCCACCGCACCGCCGCCGTCAACCGCCGTCGTCCGCCATCCACCACCCCCACACCCCAAGCATATGCCCATGTGCGGCGCATAGTGCTTGGGGCGTGGGGGTGGCGGAGGATATAGGGGGCGCCCCCGTGGCCAGCCCATGCAGACTAGTCACCCCCCTATATAGTACATTTTGAGGCATTTTTGGTCTGCCAGGCCCAGACACGATTTTTCCGAGCCGAATGGGACATTCTCATGGGTCTATAAATCAAGTTTCATGACTTTTCAACCGACCAATTTTTTTTAGGACATTCTCATGGGTCTATAAATCAAGTTTCATGACTTTTCAACCGACCAATTTTTTTTAATGAATTTTTCAACATTAAATAATGCGAAATTAGAAAAAATAGCTACAGCCGTCAAAAAAATCTAAAATTTTGTGGGAATCATGTTTTCATGTTTCTTAGCTCCCAGAAAAAAANAGAGTCGTCAAAAAAATCTGAAATTTTGTGGGAACCATGTTTTCATGTTTCTTAGCTCCCAGAAAAAAAATTACAACAAACCGACCACTCCACACGTACTTTCGCAATTAATGGGCGAGGGATGGGGAGCGGGCGCGGGAGCGCGCACAGCAGAACGCGGGAGGGGCGGGGACGGGGCGCGCGGGAGAACGCTGGCGGGGGGAGAGCGCGCGCGGGCGGGGCGGGGAGGGAGGGGAGGGGAGGGGAGGGCGCGCGCGCGCGCGAGAGGGAGCACGCTGGCGGGGCGGGGGGCGCGCGCGCGCGGAAGCACGCTGGCGGGGCGGGGCGGGGGGCGCGCGCGCGCGGGAGAACATGGGCGGGGCGGGGCTGGAGAGAGCGCGCGCGGGGGCAAGCGGGCGGGACGCACGCGAGTGGGGCAGGGCGGGGCTGGCCAGAGCGCGGGAACGTTCGGACACTGCCCCACCGTGCGCGTTCCGCCACCGCACCACCGCCGTCAACCGCCCTCGACCTCCGACCACCACCTCGACGACCCAAGCATATGCCCATGTGCGGCGCATAGTGCTTGGGGCGTGGGGGTGGCGGAGGATATAGGGGGAGCCCCCGTGGCCAGCCCATGCAGACTAGTCACCCCCCTATATAGTACATTTTGAGGCATTTTTGGTCTGCCAGGCCCAGACACGATTTTTCCGAGCCGTCATACGGTCAAATATCTCGAGTTTTACCATGTTTTTTTCCGGGAACTCGATCGATTCACGAATGGGACATTCTCATGGGTCTATAAATCAAGTTTCATG
>NW_019274916.1:0-2069 GCF_002738345.1 Cucurbita maxima | reverse complement strand
GGTTTCCGAAGTAGGGTTCGATTTGAAGAACTCTGTTGACGGTTTGATGCACTCCGTTTCTTAGAAATAATATTCTAAATCATCAAGTCTTATCATTCCTCACAAAACTTTCGAAAAACGACGATCGCGACTCAGTTTTTTTAGCACGTACGTCAAATTTTCCAGATTTGGGTTTCCGAAGTAGGGTTCGATTTGAAGAACACTGTTGACGGTTTTATGCACTCCGTTTCTTAGAAATAATATGATAAATCATCAAGCCTTATCATTCCTCACAAAACTTTCGAAAAACGACGATCGTGACTCGGTTTTTTTAGCACGTACTTCAAACTTTCGAGATTTCGGTTTCCGAAGTAGGGTTCGATTTGAAGAACTCTGTTGACGGTTTTATGCACTCCGTTTCTTAGAAATAATATGATAAATCATCAAGCCTTATCATTCTTCACAAAACTTTCAAAAAACGACGATCATGACTCGGTTTTTTTAGCACGTAGTTCAAACTTTCACGATTTGGGTTTCCGAAGTAGGGTTCGACTTGAAGAACTCAGTTGACGGTTTTATGCACTCCGTTTCTTAGAAATAATATGATAAATCATCAAGCCTTATCATTCCTCACAAAACCCTCGAAAAACGACGATCCTGACTAGGTTTTTTTAGCACGTACTTCAAATTTCCCAGATTTGAGTTTCCGAAGTAGGGTTCGATTTGAAGAACTCTGTTGACGGTTTTATGCACTCCGTTTCTTAGAAATAATATGATAAATCATCAAGCCTTATCATTCCTCACAAAACTTTCGAAAAACGACGATCGTGACTCGGTTTTTTTAGCACGTACTTCAAACTTCCACGATTTGGGTTTTCGAAGTAGGGTTCGATTTTAAGAACTCTGTTGACGGTTTTATGCACTCCGTTTCTTAGAAATAATATGATAAATCATCAAGCCTTATCATTCCACACAAAACTTTCGAAAAACGACGATCGTGACTCGGTTTTGTTAGCACCTACTTCAAACTTCCACGATTTGGGTTTCCAAGTAGGGTTCGATTTGAAGAACTCTGTTGACGGTTTTATGCACTCCGTTTCTTAGAAATAATATTTTAAATCATCAAGCCTTATCATTCCTCACAAAACTTTCGAAAAACGACGATCGTGACTCGGTTTTTTTAGCACGTACTTCAAACTTCCACGATTTGGGTTTCCGAAGTAGGGTTCGATTTGAAGAACACTGTTGACGGTTTTATGCACTCCGTTTCCTAGAAATAATATGATAAATCATCAAGCCGTATCATTCCTCACAAAACTTTCGTAAAACGACGATCGTGACTCGGTTATTTTAGCACGTACTTGAAATTTCCACGATTTGGGTTTCCGAAGTAGGGTTCGATTGTAAGAACTCTGTTGACGGTTTTATGCACTACGTTTCCTAGAAATAATATGATAAATCATCAAGCCTTATCATTCCTCACAAAACTTTCGAAAAACGACGATCGTGACTCGGTTTTTTTAGCACGTACTTCAAACTTTCGAGATTTCGGTTTCCGAAGTAGGGTTCGATTTGAAGAACTCTGTTGACGGTTTTATGCACTCCGTTTCTTAGAAATAATATTTTAAATCATCAAGCCCTATCATTCCTCACAAAACTTTCGTAAAACGACGATCGTGACTCGTTTTTTTAGCACGTACTTCAAACTTTCGAGATTTCGGTTTCCGAAGTAGGGTTCGATTTGAAGAACTCTGTTGACGGTTTTATGCACTCCGTTTCTTAGAAATAATATGATAAATCATCAAGCCTTATCATTCCTCACAAAACTTCGAAAAATGACGATCCTGACTCGGTTTTTTTAGCACGTTACTTCAAACTTCCACGATTTGGGTTTCCAAGTAGGGTTCGATTTGAAGAACTCTGTTGACGGTTTTATGCACTCCGTTTCTTAGAAATAATATTTTAAATCATCAAGCCTTATCCTTCCTCACAAAACTTTCGAAAAACGACGATCGTGACTCAGTTTTTTGAGTACGTACTTCAAACTTCCTAGATTTGGGTTTGCGAAGTAGGGTTCGATTTGAAGAACT
>NW_019274915.1:1826-2069 GCF_002738345.1 Cucurbita maxima | reverse complement strand
GGTTACTTTGAAGTACGTGCTAAAAAAACTGTGTCACGGTCGACGTTTCTCGAAATTTTTGTTGGGAATGTTTAGTTTAGTCTTGATGATTTAGAATAGAATGTCAAAGAAACGGAGTGTAGAAAAAAAGTACTTAAAATCGAAACCCTAATTTCTGAACCCTAATCCAAAAAGTTTGAACCACGTGATAAAAAAACTGAGTAGCGGTCGGCGTTTTTCGAAATTCCTGATCGGAGTGATCGG
>NW_019274915.1:1266-1644 GCF_002738345.1 Cucurbita maxima | reverse complement strand
GAAGTACGTGCTAAAAAAACTGTGCCACGGTTGACGTTTCTCGAAACTTTTGTTGGGAATGTTTAGTTTAGTCTTGATGATTTAGAATAGAATGTCAAAGAAACGGAGTGTTGAAAAATAGTACTTAAAATGGAAACCCTAATTTCTGAACCCTAATCCAGGAAGTTTGAGCCACGTGATAAAAAAACTGAGTAGTGGTCGGCGTTTTTCGAAATTCCTGCTCGGAGTGATCGGGAATAATGATTTAGAATAGAATTTTGAAGAAATGGAGTGCATAAAACAGTAAAAGAGTGCTTTAAATCGATTCCCTAACCTGGTTACTTTGAAGTACGTGCTAAAAAAACTGTGTCACGGTCGACGTTTCTCGAAACTTTCGTT
>NW_019274915.1:0-894 GCF_002738345.1 Cucurbita maxima | reverse complement strand
GGTCGGCGTTTTTCGAAATTCCTGCTCGGAGTGATCGGGAATAATGATTTAGAATAGAATTTTGAAGAAATGGAGTGCATAAAACAGTAAAAGAGTGCTTTAAATCGATTCCCTAACCTGGTTAGTTAGAAGTACGTGCTAAAAAAACTGTGCCACGGTTGACGTTTCTCGAAACTTTTGTTGGGAATGTTTAGTTTAGTCTTGATGATTTAGAATAGAATGTCAAAGAAACGGAGTGTAGAAAAATAGTACTTAAAATCGAAACCCTAATTTGTGAACCCTAATTCAGGAAGTTTGAACCACGTGATAAAAAAACTAAGTAGCGGTCGGCGTTTTTCGAAATTCCTGCTCGGAGTGATCGGGAATAATGATTTAGAATAGAATTTTGAAGAAATGGAGTGCATAAAACAGTAAAAGAGTGCTTTAAATCGATTCCCTAACCTGGTTACTTTGAAGTACGTGCTAAAAAAACTGTGTCACGGTCGACGTTTTTTCGAAATTCCTGCTCGGAGTGATCGGGAATAATGATTTAGAATAGAATTTTGAAGAAATGGAGTGCATAAAACAGTAAAAGAGTGCTTTAAATCGATTCCCTAACCTGGTTACTTTGAAGTACGTGCTAAAAAAACTGTGTCACGGTCGACGTTTCTCGAAACTTTTGTTGGGAATGTTTAGTTTAGTCTTGATGATTTAGAATAGAATGTCAAAGAAACGGAGTGTAGAAAAATAGTACTTAAAATCGAAACCCTAATTTGTGAACCCTAATTCAGGAAGTTTGAACCACGTGATAAAAAAACTAAGTAGCGGTCGGCGTTTTTCGAAATTCCTGCTCGGAGTGATCGGGAATAATGATTTAGAATAGAATTTTGAAGAAATGGAGTGCATAAAACAGTA
>NW_019274914.1:0-2069 GCF_002738345.1 Cucurbita maxima | reverse complement strand
TTCATCAATCTCTCCTATCCATAGCACTCCGGTATGTAATCTAACCTTAACGTTTCATGAACGTATCTTACTTCTACCGTTACATTTCGTTTTGTGCATCCTTCTCGTATCCTATCTTAAACATATCTTTGAACACATCGTACCACAATTATTATTATACAATTCACATTATAACATAACATAAACATAATCTAAGCATATTGATTCACAGATAATTCACACATATCAATATATATAACACGTGCAGAACCACAGGCACGTGTCAACATCAAATATAACCATGCCGATAGTAAGACCACTTACCTGGTTAGCTTAAGTTGTTGTCCCGAATATATATTTAATGAAAGTTAGATTCTGTCCTTTGAAATTCAAGTTAACCTATGTGAGCCAATGACATCTTTCAAGTTTGAACTCTATAAAATTATTTATCTAATTTACATTGATCCATTGTGAAAAGTCTTGAAATGTTATATATCTATAATATAAAAATTTTATTTTCCATGGTTACTGTTGTATAAAAAAAATAGATAGAGTTATTTTAAGCTACTCTGCCCTTTACTTGTTTGTAGTTTTTAATTCCTAAATCTTCCTCTTTTGTTTTTATATCCGTATTGACTCTGTTGCCTATTAATTTTGTTCTCATGTAGAATAAATTTTGAGTGGATCCCTGTTTCCACATCTTTCTTTTATCTCAGTGTTTGCCGTTTACACATTTTCTTGGTCATTTTATTTTTAATCTATTCATTTGGCTGATGTAAATTTAATCTAATAGATTTACTAGAATTCTTATAATTGATTGACATTTAATTTCTAATTCAAAGCTAAATCATTGTTATAATTTAATGAACATCTCATTGGTTGTGATTTCTAAAAAAAAATAGGTGAAAATTAAATGAAGATTTAATATATAATATTAATCACATGTCTATCTTCAGGTAAATTTCTATTAAACTTCAACTGTGTATAGACCATTCTCATTTTTTTCCTTAAATTTGACAATTCCTTAAATTTGATAATTGTTGTTTTTCTGTTTAATTGGAGAGGAGAGATAATTGTGGGAAGGAATGAGATCTTAGTGGAGAGGAGAGAGGAAAGGTTGTTTCTTCTCCTTTTGTTTATTTATTTATTTATTATTTTTATTTTAACTATTTTTTTATAATTATTTTTGTTTATTTATTTCCCTATTTATTATTTTATTATTATTTTTTTTTTCCTATTACACTCACATGAACATCATTTATAACATATAAACTTTGAAAAGCACATCAAAAAACAACTTTTCTCTAGAAAACACAATCATGGTCTTACGTGTTTAAATACGAAATATTGAAATTTAGAGAAAATGAGAGCCATACAAAATAATTTAAAACAATGAAATGCATAACAACCTTTTCTAACCTAAACCTAGAAATTGAAATATGAATCTACCCTATGAACGTGCCACATTCTCTGCTCGTGATGCAGCCGTCCTCCGTACAAGTGCGCCTGGCCTTAACCTGAAAAATAATGTGGCACACGGCCTGAGTATTTCGAAGAATGCTAAGTGGCCTCACTATATGGGCCATGCGAATGCAAACACAAGCAATCATTATTTAGGGACCTATCTATCTCTAATATCATAGGGGTGGCCTCTAGTATCGGACAAAGAGAGTACATGAATAAATAAAGATGACATTCGAATGAAAGCAATCCTGAGTATAGATGACTGAGAAAAGCTTAAAAAGAATTGAAAGTTACTACCTATATCAACGAGGTGCACTTTCCTTTTTGGTTACTAACCTATAGGAACTCGGAATTCAACTGGAACAATTTTATGTTAGGTGACATTTTGAGAAATTTTGTAGCAAACACGTGATTGAGGACAAAACGTGTTAGAAGGACTCATGTTTGTTTGTGTTGATAGTTTTTACTCTTAGAAGCGAGGTGTCATGACCCAATTTTCGAGGCTTTGAAAAACCAAATGGTGACTAAAAAGACGAAATTGAAAACAAACAAAAAGAAGAGAAATGTAAAAGATAAAAATACCATTTAATTAAAACAAAATGGTTAAAAGTTTTGTTTCAAATTAT
>NW_019274913.1:0-2069 GCF_002738345.1 Cucurbita maxima | reverse complement strand
TTTCGAAAGTTTTGTGAGGAATGATTAGGCTTGATGATTTAGAATATAGTTTCGAAGAAACGGAGTGCATAAAATAGTAAAAGAGCTCTTCAAATCGAACCCTACTTCGGAAACCCAAATCTGGGGCTTTTGAAGTACGTGCGAAAAAAACCGAGTATTTTCGACGATTTTCGAAAGTTTTGTGAGGAATGATTAGGCTTGATGATTTAGAATATAGTTTCGAAGAAACGGAGTGCATAAAATAGTAAAAGAGTTCTTCAAATCGAACCCTACTTCGGAAACCCAAATCTGGGACGTTTGAAGTACGTGCGAAAAAACCGAGACACTGTCGACGATTTTCGAAAGTTTTGTGAGGAATGATTAGGCTTGATGATTTAGAATATAGTTTCTAAGAAACGGAGTGCATAAAACAGTAAAAGAGTTCGTCAAATCGAACCCTACTTCGAAAACACAAATCGGGGACCTTTGTAGTACGTGCCAAAAAACACCTAGTCCCTTTCGACGATTTTCGAAAGTTTTGTGAGGAATGATTAGGCTTGATGATTTAGAATATAGTTTCGAAGAAACGGAGTGCATAAAACAGTAAAAGAGTTCTTCAAATCGAACCCTACTTCGGAAACCCAAATATGGGGCTTTTGAAGTATGTGCGAAAAAAACCGAGTCATTTTCGACGATTTTCGAAAGTTTTGTGAGGAATGATTAGGCTTGATGATTTAGAATATAGTTTCGAAGAAACGGAGTGCATAAAACAGTAAAGGAGTTCGTCAAATCGAACCCTACTTCGAAAACACAAATCGGGGACGTTTGAAGTACGTGCAAAAAAACACCTAGTCCCTTTCGACGATTTTCGAAAGTTTTTTGAGGAATGATTAGGCTTGATGATTTAGAATATAGTTTCGAAGAAACGGAGTGCATAAAACAGTAAAAGAGTTCTTCAAATCGAACCCTACTTCGGAAACCCAAATCTGGGGCTTTTGAAGTACGTGCGAAAAAAACCGAGTCATTTTCGACGATTTTCGAAAGTTTTGTGAGGAATGATTAGGCTTGATGATTTAGAATATAGTTTCGAAGAAACGGAGTGCATAAAATAGTAAAAGAGCTCTTCAAATCGAACCCTACTTCGGAAACCCAAATCTGGGGCGTTTGAAGTACGTGCGAAAAAAACCGAGTCATTTTCGACGATTTTAAAAAGTTTTGTGAGGAATGATTAGGCTTGATGATTTAGAATATAGTTTCGAAGAAACGGAGTGCATAAAACAGTAAAAGAGTTCTTCAAATCGAACCCTACTTCGGAAACCCAAATCTAGGGCGTTTGAAGTACGTGCCAAAAAAACACCTAGTCCCTTTCGACGATTTTCGAAAGTTTTGTGAGGAATGATTAGGCTTGATGATTTAGAATATAGTTTCGAAGAAACGGAGTGTATAAAACAGTAAAAGAGTTCGTCAAATCGAACCCTACTTCGAAAATACAAATCGGGGACGTTTGAAGTACGTGCCAAAAAACACCTAGTCCCTTTCGACGATTTTCGAAAGTTTTGTGAGGAATGATTAGGCTTGATGATTTAGAATATAGTTTCGAAGAAACGGAGTGCATAAAACAGTAAAAGAGTTCTTCAACTCGAACCCTACTTCGGAAACCCAAATCTTGGGCTTTTGAAGTGCGTGCGAAAAAAACCGAGTCATTTTCGACGATTTTCGAAAGTTTTGTGAGGAATGATTAGGCTTGATTATTTAGAATATATTTTCGAAGAAACGGAGTGCATAAAACAGTAAAAGAGTTCGTCAAATCGAACCCTACTTCGTAAACACAAATCGGGGACGTTTGAAGTACGTGCCAAAAAACACCTTGTCCCTTTCGACGATTTTCGAAAGTTTTGTGAGGAATGATTAGGCTTGATGATTTAGAATATAGTTTCGAAGAAACGGAGTGCATAAAACAGTTAAAGAGTTCGTCAAATCGAACCCTACTTCGAAAACACAAATCGGGGACGTTTGAAGTACGTGCCAAAAAACACCTAGTCCCTTTCGACGATTTTCGAAAGTTTTGTGAGGAATGATTAGGCTTGATG
>NW_019274912.1:0-2070 GCF_002738345.1 Cucurbita maxima | reverse complement strand
TCGTCGTTGTAGAGTGGTGAGTACTCCCACGAGTTTGAACCCCCGCAGCTACGATTTTTAAATTTCTTTTCAATTCAAAATTTGGTAGTGGCAAACCGGACTATTTGGGTTTGTTTCCCAACAACGAAATTCGGGGATTGGATTCCTTTTTCTCACCTGTGTTAACAAATAATATATTTTTTAGATGACGATGTAATACAGTAGTGAGTATTCCCGCTTGTCACTCGAGAGACCTGAGTTTGAACCCCGACAATAATAAGCTTAATTTTCTTTTGAAAATTTGCACCGCATTTGAAATTGGATTACTTGTCCCGAATCTTCGATTGATAAAATCTAGAGCGTTGACAATGGATCACTTTTTCTAAAGACGATTGGTAAAATCTGGAGCGTTAACAAATAATTTATTTTTTATGCGTCGTTTTAGTGCTATAATTGAGAGTATTTCCACTTGTCATTCGAGTTATTATGTTAAAGAGATCGTTGTAATACAAGGGCGAGCATTCCTGCTTGTCACTCCGTGACCCAAGTTTGATCCCGAACAATAACAAGTTTAATCTTGTTTTTACAATTTTAGTCGGATTCAAAATTGAATTACTTTTTGTAACGGCGATGGATAAAATCTTGTTTGTTAACAAATATTATATTTTTCGAAAGTCGTCGTTGTAGAGTTGTGAGTACTCCCACGAGTTTGATCCCCCGCAGCGACGATTTTTAATTTTCTTTTGAATTCGAAATTCGGTAGTGGTGAACCGGACTATTTGGGTTTGTTTCCCAACAACGAAATTCGGGGATTGGATTCCTTTTTCTCTCCTTTGTTAACAAATAATATATTTTTTAGATGACGATGTAATACAGTAGTGAGTATTCCCGCTTGTCACTCGAGAGACCTGAGTTTGAACCCCGACAATAATAAGCTTAATTTTCTTTTGAAAATTTGCACCGCATTTGAAATTGGATTACTTGTCCCGAATCTTCGATTGATAAAATCTAGAGCGTTGACAATGGATCACTTTTTCTAAAGACGATTGGTAAAATCTGGAGCGTTAACAAATAATTTATTTTTTATGAGTCGTTTTAGTGCGATAATGGAGAGTATTTCCGTTTGTCATTCGAGTTATTATGTTCCAGAGATTGTCGTAATACAAGGGCGAGCCTTCCTGCTTGTCACTCAGTGACCCAAGCTTGATCCCGAACAATAAAAAGTTTAATCTTGTTTTTACAATTTTAGTCGGATTCAAAATTGAATTACTTTTTGTAACGGCGATGGATAAAATCTTATTTGTTAACAAATATTATATGTTTCGAAAGTCGTCATTGTAGAGTGGTGAGTACTCCCACGAGTTTGATCCCCCGCAGTGACGATTTTTAATTTTCTTTTGAATTCGAAATTCGGTAGTGGTGAACCGGATGATTTGGGTTTGTTTCCCAACAATGAAATTCGTGAGGAAAAAATAATTTGAACTGCAAAAGGTTAGTACTCGACCTTGAGTTTGAATACTTATGTACATGCTAGTTATTTACTATAATTGATGTTCTAAGAGTGCCTAAGATCCAAATTGCTTTTGCATGAGTTATATTAACTCCATTAACTAGAGCACTTAAGGAGGATACCTCAGGATAGATGAAACACTTCTCCAACAAGAATTGTAGTTGCTCCTTCAAAACCTTACTATGAAGAGAGTAGGTTTGACCCTCAAGTGGCGTCATCTGTCACAAGAGGCCCAATATAGAAGAATTGCATGATGCAACTGAGAAGGATGGTGTATCATCCAACATACCATATAACGTGTGAATTGAAGAGGAGACGAGGCATAAGTAAGATATGAACAACGAGTAGATATGAGCGTCACAAATAGGCTTATTCAAGGGTTGGGTAGGGAATCGAGCCTGAACCTCAAAAGTCAGATTCCGAAGGGAATTTTGACATGTGGTTCTGGAGTCAAGTTTGTCAATATGAAATATGAAAAATCATCAAATTTTGTGTCAATCGAACACCAGATGGATGTTTCGCGACAACATATGATCGTTCACCAAAATCATGGTGTCGGCTCTCCGCCACCACTAGACTCT
>NW_019274911.1:0-2070 GCF_002738345.1 Cucurbita maxima | reverse complement strand
TTTCACAAAATTTACATTAATCTTTGAAGATTCAATCTAGCTAGTTTTCATAACACTACATTGTCCTCGGGCACTAAGATTCTTTCCAATTTACACCTTTCACAACTCAAGTTTTCATATTTCTTTTTAATTTCTTTGTGTTGACTTTGTTGCCCAACAATTGGTGTATTCCCCTCATTGACCTTATTATGATAATATTTGATATGAACCAAGAGACATCAATCATACAATATTCTTCAATGAAGATATGAAGAAAATATTGTTGAAGTTATTAAAGGATATTTCAATTCATGGCACATTGAAGAAGAATGAAGTTTCATGTTATAAATTTTGGGTGGATTACATTTTAGAGCAATTTAGAGTTATTGTATTTCATTAATGTATTTTAAGACTTTTTATTTACTTTAGGTAACAATTACATAATAGTTAATTATAGCCATTAAGTATGAATGTTACAACTCTTAGAATGCCTTTAATAATTTCATTTTGAGACTATATAAAGTCATGTATGTTGTATTTGTAGGGAGACTTGGAAAATATAGTAAAATGAGCATTTGTGCTTTTCTTTAGCCAATGGCTAAGTTTCTTTGCAATTCTATGTAGTTTAGGTTGCATGTAGAATCATTCAAGCTCGACATAATCAATCTTTCTTGTGGAGTGATTCGAACCTCAAACAAGTGCTTTTGCGTTGAGATATTTGATCAACAAGAATCATTCAAGCTAGACATGATCGATCTTGCTTGTGGAGTGATTCGAATCTCAAACAATGTTCTTGCCTTGAGATATTCGTTAACCAAGGTAATCCAAATCTTACTCCCCTTATAGTGATTCCTTAACTTATCAATATTTTTATAATGATGAACTCAAATATTTAGAAACATTATCTTTTTAATATATTATACTACTTTTTCTATTTTGTAATGTGTCTCGAGTAGCAGACCTGTCACTTCATACAAATGACAATCATGAAAGTTCTAAATATAAAAACATACTCGATTACTTTCTTTAAGGCATCCCATATATACTTTCCCATTACTTGGTATACTAGGGCAATAAAGTCTAAGGAACATAATTCTATCACTCAAATACTTTTGTTTTCTTTGGAGATCATTTATTTGCAGTTATCATGTTAAGTTTTTCTACTATTGTTTTTACAACACAAAACCATTTGATAGAGTTTGTGGGGCATTATGATTATGGAATTCGGGACCTCTTACACAGGAATGAGAATCATACTACTTGACCAAATGTCTTTCTTGTTAATCTATCGTTTTTCGTTGCTAGTCCATGTGCTTTATGCACCTCAAGGTTTGAAATTTATCATTGTGTTTTTAGAATTTGTTCTCAAATCATTTGGATGTATTTGAATTAATATTGTTAAGAAATATTGACATAAATAAAGTCCATATCATATCATGTTAAGTTTATTTAAGTTGTAAGATGTAATCAGGTTCAATTGACTTGAAATGTCTGTTTAATAGGGATAAAATTATTGGTTATTGCTTGATGTATGTCTTGAAACTGAACCGAGTCAGCGAACTAAATTAGCTTTTGCACATTTTCATTAATCCATGTTCAAGTTCTATGTAGACACATAGGCCCATGGATCCATACATCTCAATCCGAAAACAATAAATAGAAAAAGAAAGAATCAGAATTGATCGATATGTTTTTTCAAACAAATGAAAAGAAAATGAAAGACAACATAAATCATGTATCAACATAAATCGGAATTTCTGTAACTATCCATTCTTCCAGGGGTATTTTGGTAATCTTCAACTTTTCAAATATTTTATTATTATTTTTCTCGAACAATCCATAATTTTTCTACAAATTCCTCATTGCTTTTTTATCATTTTTTCCTTATTTTGAATCTTGAGATTCCTTCTAGATAAGTAATTGATTATATGACTTTTTTTTTTGCCCTTTTCATTTACTTTTTCCTTTCCAATCCTTTTTAAAAGGCCTTTCCAATTATCTCCCATGAACACAATTTTCTCCCCATCTATCTTTTTTTAAACACTTTTGAAAGTTAAAGAGTAGTTTTGAAGTTTTTTTTTTTTTTTTTTT
>NW_019274910.1:0-2070 GCF_002738345.1 Cucurbita maxima | reverse complement strand
GAATTTTGAAGAATCATAGTGCATAAAATCGTAAAAGATTGCTTCAAATCGAACCCTACTTCGGAAACCCAAATCTTGAACGTTTGAAGTACGTGGTAAAAAAACCGAGTCACGGTCGACGTTTTTTAAAACTTTTGTGAGGAATGATTAGGCTTGATGATTTATAATAGAATTTAAAAGAACTGTATTACATAAAACAGTAAAAGAGTGCTTCAAATCGAACCCTATTTCGAAAACCCAAATCTGGGACGTTTGAAGTACGTGCTAAAAAATAGAGTCACGGTCGACGTTTTTCAAAACTTTTGTGGGGAATGATTCTGCATAATGATTTAGAATCGAATTTTGAAGAATCATAGTGCATAAAATAGTAAAAGATTGCTTCAAATCGAACCCTACTTCGGAAACCCAAATCTTGGACGTTTGAAGTACGTGGTAAAAAAACCGAGTCACGGTCGACGTTTTTTAAAACTTTTGTGAGGAATGATTAGGCTTGATGATTTATAATAGAATTTAAAAGAAGTGTATTACATAAAACAGTAAAAGAGTGCTTCAAATCGAACCCTATTTCGAAACACTAATCAGGGACGTTTGAAGTACGTGCTAAAAAAACCGAGTCACGGTCGACATTTTTAAAACTTTTGTAGGGAATGATTATGCTTGATGATGTAGAAAAGAATTTCCAACAAGCGGAGTGCATCAAAACAGTAAAAGAGTCCTTCAAATCCAAACCTACTTCGAAAACCCAAATTTGGGACGTTTGAAGTATGTGGTAAAAAAACCGAGTCACGGTCGACATTTTTAAAAAGTTTTGTGTGGAATGATTAGGCTTTATGATTTAGAATAGAATTTCAACGAAACGGATTGCATAAAATAGTAAAAGTGTGCTTCAAAATGAGCCCTACTTCAGAAACCCAAATCTGGGACGTTTGAAGTACGTGCTAAAAAAACCGAGTCACGGTCGACGTTTTTTAAAACTTTTGTGAGGAATGATTAGGCTTGATGATTTATAATAGAATTTAAAAGAAATGTATTACATAAAACAGTAAAAGAGTGCTTCAAATCGAACCCTATTTCGAAACACTAATCAGGGACGTTTGAAGTACGTGCTAAAAAACTCGAGTCACGGTCGACATTTTTAAAACTTTTGTATGGAATGATTAGGCTTGATGATGTAGAAAAGAATTTCCAACAAGCGGAGTGCATCAAAACAGTAAAAGAGTCCTTCAAATCGAAACCTAATTCGAAAACCCAAATTTTGGACGTTGGAAGTATGTGGTAAAAAAACCGAGTCACGGTCGACATTTTTCAAAAGCTTTGTGGGGAATGATTAGGCTTTATGATTTAGAATAGAATTTAAACGAAACGGAGTGCATAAAATAGAAAAAGTGTGCTTCAAAATGAGCCCTACTTCGGAAACCCAAATCTGGGACGTTTGAAGTATGTGCTAAAAACACCGAGTCACGGTCGACGTTTGTTGGAAGTTTTGTGGGGAATGAATAGGCTTGTAGATGTAGAATACAATTTGGATCCAACGGAGTGCATCAAAACAGTAAAAGAGTGCTTCAAATCGAACCCTACTTCGAAAACCCAAATCTGGGACGTTTGAAGTACGTGCTAAAAAATCGAGTCACAGAGATGTTTTTCAAAACTTTTGTGGGGAATGATTCGGCATAATGATTTAGAATCGAATTTTGAAGAATCATAGTGCATAAAATAGTAAAAGATTGCTTCAAATTGAACCCTACTTGGGAAACCCAAATCTGGGACGTTTGAAGTACGTGCTAAAAAACCCGAGTCACGGTCGACATTTTTAAAACTTTTGTAGGAAATGATTAGGCTTGATGATGTAGAAAAGAATTTCCAACAAGCGGAGTGCATCAAAACAGTAAAAGAGTCCTTCAAATCGAAACCTAATTCGAAAACCCAAATTTTGGACGTTGGATGTATGTGGTAAAAAAACCGAGTCACGGTCGACATTTCTAAAAAGCTTTGTGGGGAATGATTAGGCTTGTAGATGTAGAATACAATTTGGAACCAACGGAGTGCATCAAAACAGTAAAAGAGTGCTTC
>NW_019274909.1:0-1993 GCF_002738345.1 Cucurbita maxima | reverse complement strand
GATCCCTCTATTTATAGAGTCATGTTTGCATGTTCATGCAAATTTGAGATCACAAAATTTTGACACTCAAAATTCCACTCAAATGTTTGGGATTATGTGACAAGCATGCATGCAAGTTTGATTAAACAAAATTTTGACACCTCAAAATTCCACTAACATGTTGACTTTTTTCATATTGATTTAATAATCAATTTGAATTATTAATTTCAAATAAAGTAATATTAAATTATTAATTAAATTTTTTAATTAATATTTAATATTAATTCAAATGACAATCGCAATTAATTCCTGCTCATATTTAATTAAGATATTAAATCTTATTTAAATATCTCAGATTCTCTCTTTTTGTTTAATTCGTAAATAAAAAAAAATGCGGTTAAATATATCGTATATATCGTATAGTATCGACATCATTTTCAACCCTCTTGATTGATGGATGTTTTTCTGAATGATCGTCGGGTTAGACTCCATTACTACTAGGCATTTTGCTAGGGACATGTAAATTACTTTGTGTTTCAGCAGGACGTTCATTCCTGACACGACGTCGAAGTCATCCATTTCAACTATCACTAAACAATTTGCCAAGTCCAAGGCTCCAGCTTGATTAGAGTTCTCATTGTGACTCTTAAGACAGGCAAAGCTTCCAATTTGACGACGTTCATCTTTCCTGTATCTTGATGCCAAAGTTTCCAAGTCATCCATTTTATTCTCATACAACATAGATGACAATTATAGCCTTCAAACAAAAACTAGAGTAGTTGTGGTGAACGGGATAGAAACTCTAGTGTTCATCCATAATATACAATCACTACCTAAATTATGACCTATAAATTTGAAAACACAAGTTGTAGTTGAAAATTACATAAAACAATCCCCTAAATCCAAGATCTCTGTGTCCAATTAATCAATCCTAAAGATAGTAACTAACATAGAGTAATTGAAGCTCCACATGAAGTAATTTAAAGTTCCAGTTACTTAACTAAAGTTTATCTCGTCTTTAATGAAACATGAGTTGCACTTAAGTTCATGAAATATTTACGGACTCCAACTCTGAGTACTATTAATGCAATTATATTTCATATGAGTTTGCCATAAATCAAACTATGGTACATTCAATACAACTTTATTTTCTTGTCATAGGAAGCAAAAAAGAAGAATTAAATCAAACAAACTGATGAACTGAGCCGAATAAATCAAACCCAACCCAAACTGATTAGTTTGATTCATTTGTTGGGTTGTAGTTTATTTGAACACTTTCATATTAGAACAATTCAATATTACATTCCTTACTTACAAGTAAAATACTAGACCATCAATTTTTTGTTTTATAGTCCAACAACTGCTCAAGAAAATAGATTTCAAACTTGAGAGAACAAAATATAATGAGTTAAAAATGTTGCAATTTTTTAGAAAGGGCATTTTTGTATCATATATTACCTTATCAGTCATTAGTTTTTTGTATCATATATTGAGACTTAAATATTCTTTCTTTGTGGTATCAGTCATGCTATTTGAATAGCCTGAAGTCATAATAGCCTCTCCACCGGTTCCGAAGACTCCTTCGGCATCAATGTGCTACAATGAAAGAGATCATACCCTTTCCTGAACCAGAACCGAGCACAAAATGTTGAGGTAGAAAGTCGAAAGCGAGCTCTTTTCGCGTATACGCAATCTCAAAGCCCAATTAGCTCACGGACTGTCTCCTCAACCTTGGCGAGTATGAGTGCTTGGTAAGAGAGAATGTCGAATGAGAAAGACATTCGATTACGGCAACATTTGCAACTACCAAAGTGCACTAAACCTAGTAGAGATCTTCGACCTAACGATAATGGTACTTCAAGCCCATTTAATCAATCCACTTTGTATCTTATATAAGGTACTAAAATAATTTTCAATGAGGCCTAACCCAAAGGAATTCGTGGCAATGCACTACTTAAATAAATTTCATCTATTGAGGCACATAGACTAGCAACTAAGAATTATAGATCTGCTG
>NW_019274908.1:0-2072 GCF_002738345.1 Cucurbita maxima | reverse complement strand
CCTCAAAGAGCCTGCCCGTGACTGCCCAAATCAAGATAAATTGAGTGCATTGATCATAGATGACAGACAGGGGGAGAAGTTCCCTTCTGACCCCCCGCTTCACACATTCAGTCTTTCTTCTCCCTTACGTGATAGGGCTCTAAAGCCAAGTGCTTGCTTCAGTTACAGCCCTTCATTGAATGGGGTGGGAAAGAAAGGTTCGAAAATCTAGTTTTTTTCCCGAGTCCAGTGGCAATGAGGAAAGGAAAGACAGCTATGGAAGCAGGTCAGCCTAAGCTTAATGTAAAGGAAAGGCCCTGTTCCAGTATTGGAAAAAGCATGGCATAGAAAGCAGGGTATGTCATGGGTTGTAAGGAAGAGGTAAGACGTGTACATGAAAGCAAGCGAGAGTAGAGCCTAGGGGTGTCCACGGATAAACCACTCCAAAGTGATAATGTCTCAAAACGAGGAGGCCATATGGAAACAAGCTGTTAAACTTCCAAGAGAAAGAAGATTGACCCAATCAAAGAGGCGATAAAATCTCTTGACTCTTGATCTTCTACAAATTTCTCAGCCGAAGGAGCTCTCTTTGTCTAAATCTTAGTCTCTACCTAGTGATCTTTCCTATTTGTGACTCTATAATGCATCCTCCTGCTGTTTGACTCTTCCAGATCCATTTCTTTTTCTTTTTCATCTTCAGTATTCCCACGCTTTGTACACCTTTCTTGCCTGCAAAGAATGTCACCCTCTTTGGTGATGCTTACTTCAGAAAGAAAGCCATTAGTCTCACTCAATCAGTCCCTCTCTTCTTCTTCTTCCTCTGCTTCAGGCGTGGGCAGAGCTTTTTATGTCTACCCTATTCGGTTTCTTGATTCCGATACGAACTCCACCGCATCTTTCTCATGCCATTTCTCCTTCTCAAAACTATCTTCCCCACTGTGTTCTTCTGTAGATGGGATTGCCTTTCTGATCACCTCTAATGCGGATTCTTTCCTGGGTATATGGGTCTCCCAGAACTGTCCTTAGATGGGATGGGGAAGATCCATTCATCTCTGTGGAATTTGATACCAGTTTGACCCTTCACTTGTTGACATCAATGGAAATCATCTAGGTATATAAGCGAGTATCTTTGGCTTTCGTTAATATTGTTGAAAGGGGGATTGATTTGACCAGTGGTAGATAGATAACGGTTTGGATTGAGTACAGAGATGCAATGAAAATGATCCGGGTGTGAATCGGGTACTAGCCGATTAGGCCTACAAGTCCTCTTCTTCCCCAATTTACCTCTCCAAGCAATTTAAAGATTGAATGCATGTTTGTTGGTTTCTCTGCCTCTATCGGACAGGGCTCAACAATTCACGTTGTTGATTGGTGGCAATTCAAGACATTTGGGTTTCTTCTCTCGGTGAGTCCTATGGATACCAAGAAGGGACTCTTTTTTGTGCTATTCTGAGGATGGATTAAAGCATCAAGGATTACCCCTTTCCCTTTGATCCTCATGAAAGAAGAAAAAAGGCAGTAGAGATGGCTCTTGGATTGGGAGGTTTAGCTGCATTCTTCTTCTTCTTCAATTCTTGCTACAATCTCTTCCTGATAAAGAAGAAAAGACTGATGACGATCAGAAGAAAGAGAGAGAAGGCCTCACATGTAGAGTTCAAATGAGTAGAGTACCCTCATCTCACTTTCGGGGATAAGATTAGCCCTTTAACATGTTTACGAAGACCTCCTACTTATTAGAGAAAGGGGGTTCGATCGAAAAAGAATTGTTGGTTCAGGGGAAGGTGAATGAGCTGATCTTTCTTTCATTTGAAGAGTCTTTCAAGCAGAATCACATTCAATTAAAGAGCTACTGAGTGAACCGAGTTTATAGTGAAAGAATAAATAGGTTTAGGATAATTAATTAATAAATAAGGAGTATTGATCTTTTTCTTTTACCGACTGTAACTGTAGAAGGGAGAGGAAAGAAACTGAACTACTGAACCAGAAGAAGAATCAGAGAATGAAAGAAAGATCAGCTACTGAACCGGAAGAAGAAGAATGAGACAGAACTACTGAACGAACCTCTATTCCCTCTCCCTATTATTCATTCAGAA
>NW_019274907.1:0-1938 GCF_002738345.1 Cucurbita maxima | reverse complement strand
TCATGAAAATTAGTGTATCTTGTATTTAAAGATGAGAAATGAATTTGGAGATTCTAATAGTTCCCAAGGAGTTTCAGGTTAATAAGGAATTATTAAAAAATAAATATTTATTATTGAACATGTTCGTTGTACAAAATGATGGACAAAATATTAAATATCAAACCATAGGTATTTTATTAGTTCATAAAAATAAGTACTAAATATCAAGAAAAAGACTATCCTTACAAAAAAGAGTTTTAGTAAATCCATTGCAATAAATCAAAAAATGAATGAAAAGAGAACCAAAAATCATTATGATTTGCTTCGGGAAAATTTCCTATCACCAAGAAGTCGTGAGAGTTCAGAATTCTAATTTGTTTCAATTCTAGAAATAGAAATGATATCCATAGAGCGTAATATTGAAGATTTGAAGGTCATGTGTTTGTTCGACCTTCACCACACCTGATTCAATTAGTATAACTTACTATCTTATTTAAATTTAGAGATGATTTCTTTTTAAAGTTTCAATGAATTAGCGTAAATAATTTTACTTATGAACTTTCATTATAATGTTAACCATAGATAACTCAATTCAATTGGGAGTGAGTCTGTAGATCTAAAGATAGCGTGGATTCCTAATTCTTTATTTGACTATAAATGCTCCATAAGACATTTAGTAAAATGACTCATTTGATTGCATGAAACAATAAAATTGATCTTCCCATAGAATTGTCAATACATTATATTTCAATGTTGCTAAGTTGAGTTCCTTTGATGTAGGTGATGATTTTTCTGATTCGAGGACGAATCCTGAAGAGGGGGATGATGATAAGAATCACGGTGTACTTTCAATATTACTGAGTTGAGTTCTTTTGATGTAGGTGATGATTTTTCTGATTCGAGGACGAATCCTTTTGAAGAGGGGAATGATGATAAGAATCACGGTGTTCCAACTGAACCTATTACACAACCCAAGGCCAAGAAGATTCAACAAGCATTCATACTTCATCTACAAAATTGGATAGGCTAGGTTCAACCGTCATTTCATAAGTAAATATTTGCACGGTTTAAGTAGCGGATGAAGTTGCAAGCATCATTTCATGAGTGGTTAGAAAACTTTATTTATTATTTTAATTTCATAAAGTTTGTAATGCTCAAATTGACTTGGTCTTCTGTGGAGATTTAAAGGGATCGAGATTAAATCAGGGGCACTATTTTTTTTTTTTTTTGTTGGGAGACTATAAATACCCACAAATTATTATGTAAAAGCATATTTGTGATCAATGAAATTGATCTCTTAAGTTGAGACGTTCCCCCTTATAGAAATCTGAACATATCTTTGTCGTTTTTATGTTTGATGCAATTCTTGTGGTAGATTACATCTGAGTTATTCAGTCAAGCCTTGATCAAGTTCGATTGTGGAGTGACTCAATTTTGAAAAAGGTTCCAAATCTTGCTTCTCACTCTTGGATCTCATGATCTAATTCTAGCTTTATCTCTTGGTTTATCCAAATTTTGTATAAGAAGATGTTAATTTCTTTAATACAAGGGTTCTTGCTTCTACAAAAGCTTGGCTCGTTGAGCTGAAGATTACGGTTGGTCTATCATCCTTCAACGGGATCTTCTATCCCCATGGACTTGCTCTGATGCAGTCGTTCTTCTAACGCCGGTGACACGTCCAGTTGTCGAGATTGGTAATGTGAGTTTGTAACCCATCCATTGAGGTTCTTGGAATGATTCTATAGCTTATCAATTCCATGTTGGGAGTTGGATCATGGGTCTTGGGCGAAGGAATCCTTGGTTTACCGTCCCTTGGAGTTGAAGGAAGTGTCATAAGGCTAATTTTTTTTCAATTTTATTGATTTGTTTGAGTGATTTTATTTGATTTTATTTCAATTTTTTCAAACTCAGTAATTACTTTATGTGCTAGATCAAAATAAGATGCATAAAAAGAACTTG
>NW_019274906.1:0-1990 GCF_002738345.1 Cucurbita maxima | reverse complement strand
TTTTTTTTAATGAATTTTTAAATATTAAATAACGAGAAATTAGAAAAAATAGCTAGAGCCGTCAAAAAAATCTGAAATTTTGTGGGAATCATGTTTTCATGTTTCTTAGCTCCCAGAAAAAAAATTACAACAAACCGACCACTCCACACGTACTTTCGCAATTAATGGGCGAGGGATGGGGAGCGGGCGCTGGAGCGCGCACAGCAGAACGCGGGAGGGGCGGGGACGGGGCGCGCGGGAGAACGCTGGCGGGGGGAGAGCGCGCGCGGGCGGGGCGGGGAGGGAGGGGAGGGGAGGGCGCGCGCGCGCGCGAGAGGGAGCACGCTGGCGGGGAGGGGGGCGCGCGCGCGCGGAAGCACGCTGGCGGGGCGGGGCGGGAAGGGGCGCGCGCGCGCGGAAGCACGCTGGCGGGGCGGGGCGGGAAGGGGCGCGCGCGCGGGAGAACATGGGCGGGGCGGGGCTGGAGAGAGCGCGCGCGGGGGCAAGCGGGCGGGACGCACGCGAGTGGGGCAGGGCGGGGCTGGCCAGAGCGCGGGAACGTTCGGACACTGCCCCACCGTGCGCGTTCCGCCACCGCACCACCGCCGTCAACCGCCCTCGACCTCCGACCACCACCTCGACGACCCGAGCATATGCCCATGTGCGGCGCATAGTGCTTGGGGCGTGGGGGTGGCAGAGGATATAGGGGGCGCCCCCGTGGCCAGCCCATGCAGACTAGTCACCCCTCTATATAGTACATTTTGAGGCATTTTTGGTCTGCCAGGCCCAGACACGATTTTTCTGAGCCGTCATACGGTCGAATATCTCGAGTTTTACAATGTTTTTTTCCGCGAACTCGATTGATTCATGAATGGGACATTCTCATGGGTCTATAAATCAAGTTTCATGACTTTTCAACCGACCAATTTTTTTTAATGAATTTTTCAACATTAAATAATGCGAAATTAGAAAAAATAGCTACAGCCGTCAAAAAAATCTGAAATTTTGTGGGAATCATTCTTTCATCTTGCTTATCTCCCAGGAAAAAAATTACAGCAAACCGATCACTCCACACGTACTTTCGCAATTAATGGGTGATGGTTGTAAGCACAAGGTCATGGTGTAGTGTACTTGCTCTAGAAACTTTGTGGGAATCATTCTTCCATCTTGCTTAGCTCCCAAGAAAAAAATTAAGGCAAATCGACCACTCCACACGTACTTTCGCAATTAATGGGTGATGGTTGTAAGCACAAGGTCATGGTGGACGTCTTGGTGTAACGTACTTGCTCCGGTATGAAAACTCTTCATTTTAATGTTTGAGATAAGCATTCTTTCGCTGCCACATCATTGGGTGTGATGTTTTTTATGTTTTTTAATGGAGGTAAAATCCAACACTTTTGATATGCTGTTGGTAGGACACGTATCGCGCGCAGCGTAGGATGGGGCTCGGCGTGTGCACGGGGGTAGCGCGCGCGGGTTAACCTCCAAGGGGTAGCGCGCGCAGGTGTTGGCGGGCATGATGTGCGCGCAAGGGCGATGGGGGCGCTGCTGCGGCGTGGGGCTTGGCGCACGCACGAGGGGGCGGGCACTTGCGCCCCACGATTGCCGGTGTTGGCGGGCATGATGTGCGCGCAAGGGCGATGGGGGCGCTTCTGCGGCGTGGGGCTCGGCGCGCGCACGAGGGGGCGAGCACTGGCGCCCCACGATTGCCGGCCGTAGGCCTTAGCGGGCACGCGAGCGCCCAACCCGTGCTCCCACACACCCACCCCTGCGTCGTTCTCACCAACACCCAAACCCACACCACCCCAACTCACGCATGCATCTTCGATGGCCTTGCATTGGAGGAGCACGTCCAGTCATCAAACACTTGACGAGTAGAATCATTACTTTTTCCCATAGCCTCCACGACACTTGGCAGAAATAAATTGGTTTGTTGCATGGGGAGGGACGAATCGGAGCGACGAAGGGCTGAATCTCAGTGGATCGTGGCAGCAAGGCCACTCTGCCACTT
>NW_019274905.1:1724-2073 GCF_002738345.1 Cucurbita maxima | reverse complement strand
GGTCGACATTTTTCGAAAGTTTTGTGAGGAATGATAAGGCTTGATGATTTAGAATATTATTTCTAAGAAACGGAGTGCATAAAACAGTCAAACAGTTCGTCAAACCGAACCCTTCTTCGGAAAACCAAACAGGGAAGTTGTTAGTACGTGCTAAAAAAACCGTGTCATGGTCGACATTTTTCGAAAGTTTTGTGAGGAATGATAAGGCTTGATGATTTAGAATATTATTTCTAAGAAACGGAGTGCATAAAACAGTAAAAGAGTTCGTCAAATCGAACCCTTCTTCGGAAAACCGAACAGGGAAGTTTTCAGTACGTGCTAAAAAAACCGAGTCACGGTCCACATTTTT
>NW_019274905.1:0-1198 GCF_002738345.1 Cucurbita maxima | reverse complement strand
AAATCGAACCCTTATTCGGAAAACCGAACAGGGAAGTTTTTAGTAAGTGCTAAAAAAACCGAGTCACGGTCCATATTTATCGAAAGTTTTGTTTGGAATGATAAGGCTTGATGATTTAGAATATTATTTCTAAGAAACGGAGTGCATAAAACAGTAAAAGAGTTCGTCAAACCGAACCCTTCTTCGGAAACCCAAACAGGGAAGTTCTTAGTACGTGCTAAAAAAACCGAGTCACGATCGTCGTTTTTCGAAAGTATTGTTGAGAATGATAAGGCTTGATGATTTAGAATATTATTTCTAAGAAACGGAGTGCATAAAACAGTAAAAGAGTTCGTCAAATCGAACCCTTCTTCGGAACCCCAAACAGGGAAGTTTTTAATACGTGCTAAAAAAACCGAGTCACGATCGTCGTTTTTCGAAAGTATTGTTGAGAATGATAAGGCTTGATGATTTAGAATATTATTTCTAAGAAACGGAGTGCATAAAACAGTCAAACAGTACTTTAAATCGAACCCTTCTTCGGAAACCCAAACAGGGAAGTTTTTAGTACGTGCTAAAAAAACCGAGTCACGGTCCACATTTTTCGAAAGTATTGTTTGGAATGATAATGCTTGATGATTTAGAATATTATTTCTAAGAAACGGAGTGCATAAAACAGTCAAACAGTACTTTAAATCGAACCCTTCTTCGGAAACCCAAACAGGGAAGTTTTTAGTACGTGCTAAAAAACCGAGTCACGGTCGACGTTTTTCGAAATTTTTGTGAGGAATGATAAGGCTTGATGATTTAGAATATTATTTCTAAGAAACGGAGTGCATAAAACAGTCAAACAGTACTTTAAATCGAACCCTTCTTCGGAAACCCGAACAGGGAAGTTTTTAGTACGTGCTAAAAAAACCGAGTCACGGTCGACGTTTTTCACAATTTTTGTGAGGAATGATAAGGCTTGATGATTTAGAATATTATATCTAAGAAACAGAGTGCATAAAACAGTAAAAGAGTTCGTCAAACCGAACCCTTCTTCGGAAACCCAAACAGGGAAGTTGTTAGTACGTGCTAAAAATACCGTGTACGGTCGACATTTTTCGAAAGTTTTGTGAGGAATGATAAGGCTTGATTATTTAGAATATTATTTCTAAGAAACGGAGTGCATAAAACAGTCAAAGAGTTCGTCAAATCGAACCCTTCTTCGGAAAAC
>NW_019274904.1:1904-2073 GCF_002738345.1 Cucurbita maxima | reverse complement strand
AATCATTACTCCGATCCCGAAGGCCAACAGAATAGGATCGAAATCCTATGATGTTATCCCATGCTAATGTATACAGAGCGTAGGATTGCTTTGAGCACTCTAATTTCTTCAAAGTAACAGCGCCGGATGCACGACCCGGCCAGTTAAGGCCAGGAGCGCATCGCCGACA
>NW_019274903.1:0-2075 GCF_002738345.1 Cucurbita maxima | reverse complement strand
TATCAACCTCGTAACTTTCCAAATCAGAAGTGAGTGCTCTACTATCTGAGCTACATCCCCACAATTCGTACTACAATATCTTGAAGGGGCATTTTGAGAATCAAACTCGAGACCTCTCACACCCAAAACAAGAATCATACCACTAGACCAAATGCCCTTGTTTTACCACTTGAAACATATATATGAAGCCTTAGGCCTAGGTATTAAGGTCGTATTTTGTCGTATTGCAGGAAACACGGGAAGTCCTTAGATGTAGAATGTGTCTTGGAGAATAAAGCCTTGGGATGGGATGTTAAGAAAGACTATGAGTATTAAGAGCATGATGGTAAGTATAAAATGATGTGTCTTGGAGAATAAAGCCTTGGGATGGGATGTTAAGAAAGACTATGAGTATTAAGAGCATGATGGTAAGTATAAAATGATGTGTCTTGGAGAATAAAGCCTTGGGATGAGATGTTAGGAAAGACTATGAGTACTAAGAAAGTGATGGTAAGTATAAAATAACGTGGCTTGGAGAATAAAGCCTAGGAATGATATGTTAAGAAAGACTATGAGTATTAAGAGCATGATGGTAAGTATAAAATGTCGAATATGAAGTTAGGTTGATGTCAAATATGAAGAATGTTAAGAATAAACCAAATGCCTTTTCTTGAACATCCAATATTTTTAGCTTTTACTCAAATATATTTTCTCTTAGTTGGAGGACATTGTTATAATATAAAAGGGTTATCAAATAAACCAACAACCCAACAAAAAAAACAAACTAAATCAATTTGGGTTGGATTGATTCGGTTCAGTTCATCCGTTTGTTTGATTTAATTTTTCCATTTTATCTCGTATGACAAGAAAATAAAGTTGAATTGAATGCACCTTAGTTTCATTTATGAGAAACTCAATGAAACACATTAATAGTACTCAGAGTTGGATTCTATAAGCATTTCATGAACTTCAATGCAATTCATGCTTCATTAAAGATGAGATAAACTTTGGGGAACTTTAAATTACTTCATGTGGAGTTTCAATTACTATATGCTAGTTACCATCTTTAGGATTAACTAATTGGACACGAATTCATGAATTTAGGGAAATTTTTGTGTAATTATCAACTACAACTTATGTTTTCAAATTTTTAGGACATAATTTAGGTAGCTGTTTTTATGAGTGGTAAACTTGTTTCTTTGCATAATATGAATTTAGTTGAACTATTATTATCGATAAGATGGAGAAAGAAATTGTCTTTGAAATGACTAATAGACCTAGGTTCATCGTTGTTGTTTTTTAACTTGTGATTTTGCAGAAAGTTTAACTAATATGAACTGTCATGTCACAAGAGCTTTAAGGTAAATCAAGAATATACCCTAAACATCATTCAAGATGACAATAAAATGAAGTTAAATTGAACGCACTTTAGTTTTATGTTTGGCGTGTTTAAGATAAACCATAATTGTATTAATGATATTGAGCCTAGAGTCTATAAGAATTTAATGATCTTAAGAGAAATTCCTATTTATTAGAGGAGACCAACTTTATTTAAGGTACACGGAGTTCAAGAATCTCGATTTGAATATGGTTAAGGAACAGCAAGATTTGAAAGTTTTGAATTCTAAACCAAATTTGCACCTTATTATTACTTTTGATGACTAATTATAAATTAAGAGAAAAATATTTTACAAAATATTTTTGTAAAGATAGATTAAACTCTAAAGCTTTGGTGGCGAAACCATGTTTAGACTAGCAGTTTAAAGTCAGGAGATGCGGCCACATGTGTGATTATTTTGGATGGGTTCGTATGAGGGAGCCTTCAAAGGTTGTGCACTCACAGATGGGGTTGTTATGCAGCGTATGAGGGAGCCTTCAAAGGTTGTGCACTCACAGGAGATGCGGTCACAGGTCTTTGTGTTTGAGTTTTTTTGTATTTTTTTTTTTTGTAATTCTATCCCAAACACTTTTTTTTTTTTGTTTGGATAAATTTGAACAACACTGTCTTATAATTTAATTTAATTTTATATTTAATGTGGTGTTGTTTTCTCAATCTCATTTTAATTTTACAACATTATTTTATATTAATTTACTTT
>NW_019274902.1:0-2075 GCF_002738345.1 Cucurbita maxima | reverse complement strand
GCGTCAAATCCAGCAGGGGTGGTGGAGAAGAAGATTAGAGAATTCAAAAGCCATTGAAAAGAAAGGATCGGGGTTGTTAAACCGAGAGGGCTCTGATACCATGTGAATGTTTGATTAATCCACCACATCTAAATGGTGTGAAAGTTATTTTATTTATAATCAAATGAATTACAAGGATATGAAAATAGTAATAAATGGAAATAACAATACATGGAAAGATACCTATGATAATAACGCAAATATTAGATATTTGCCTTCTAATAAAATATCAAATATAATGGAAAGATACCTATGATAATAACGCAAATATTAGATATTTGCCTTCTAATAAAATATCAAATATAATATATATGGTAAACTATAATTTATTACTAAATATCCTTAACACAAGGTATTCTTGTATAGCTGACGACGGCATCGTAACTCGAGACCATGACACATGCATAGGATAGTGGTATTTATTTTTTTTAGACTTAGGCTAGAATAGGATGTTTTTAACTTAAACGTTTATTTATTTTATTTAGTCTTTTCTTGTGTCATTTTAAATCTTGTGTCGTTTTAAAGATGTTTTTGAAACACGCAAGTCCGATTAGGATCGATACCAATTGTTAGCTCTGATACCAATTGTTAGGATCGCTCGCACACACTCATCAAGATGAACAAAAAAAAAAATCAGGAGAGAGAAGATACAAAGAGGAATATTGGCTAAAGTTTTATTATTTAGGACTTGTACAACAATAGAGAGTACATAGAATGAAAGAGAGTTACTCCCTGGTTTCAATTTACTAAATATAGCTTCCAAAGATTTAACAGAACATATAATCTAACAAATATATCTCTATCCAATCTTTACCGATTATCTACCATATATATCTCTATCCTATTCAAATATCTAACAAATATATCTCTATCCAATCTTTACCGATTATCTACCATATATATCTCTATCCTATTCAAATATCTTCCAAATATATCTCTCAGATCTCTCCATATCCCAAAGTCCACTCATGATGTTTTATTGAATTTAAATGAAGTTTTCTACATATTCAATGTTTATGGTTCGTATACATCAGCAAAATTAAATAGAAAATTTTGAGTCGTTATAGGAAGACTTCCTGTATTTGATTTGTGCCAAGCTAGAGTTTTGAGAATTTTGGAACTTTTCTCTTGCAACACAAACCTAAAGTAGTCGTCTTTTCTTTCCTTATTCAATCACTAAAAGTTCCTAAATCGAACTTCCTACTTTATATATCCTTTATATATAAATTATATATCCTATCCAAACTAATTAGTTTGAAGATATAATATAAGTTTTAAAATTTTGAAAATCAAATTTCATTAGAATGGAACCTTTTAACCTCAAAAAAAGATAACCAACATTTTTATTCATAAAATTATTTATTGAAATTGAATGAAAGTTAAAAGTGCATCATTTCCAATGATACATTAACTTGAATATATTGAGAGATCCAAAATATAAGTAAATACCTTCCTCTCGACCGGCCCAAATGCAATTATTATCATCACATTGATCATTAAACCAATACCCTTTTACTGGCCAAAAAACATCTCCATTAACTTGTCCATATTTGCTACTAAAATGGCAAGAAAACAACGTAGAAGTCCAAAAATTTTCTTTAAAACTCCAGTTGTAATTATCTCCAGTGCGAAGTACGTGCTCTCCCAGATCGTCATTTGCTGACTTGCAATGAACAATTAAAGTTGAAGCAGTCATCCCATTTAAAATAGTCACTTTCCATCGAGAGAACGGTAATTGTAACTTAGATTGTGCAAAACAAAATCAAGTGGCATTTCCATAATACCCATATGTTTCAAAAATATATTTTTTAATTAAAAAAAATTGTTATCAAACATGGTTATATTTTTATTATAAACAATAAGAAGAACTCGTTACCAAACATGTCGATAATTGCTCTCATTTACAACAATAATATAAAATGTTGAAACGTCCTTGTTCATCAACTTCAAATTTAATGGACTATTGCATTACACTTTAGAACACGTGTTACTGCCAATGACAAATGGTTAACAATAGCTCCCATTGGTGGTTTTTT
>NW_019274901.1:0-2009 GCF_002738345.1 Cucurbita maxima | reverse complement strand
CACTCAAGCACATCAACATCTGTTAGAAAAAATTATGTTAAAGTCAAATGGTCAATTTGACTTATTCTTTTGTGAAGATTAAAGGGGATCGGGAATAAATCCAATCCACAAACGTCTCGAATAAATTTCGTCCACAAACGTCTTTTGTCGGGAGACTATAAATACCCACAATATGTTATGTAAAATTCAGATTCGTGGATGAATGTAATTCAGATCTCAAATTAAGACATTTCCCTTCGAAATTCGAGCATCATAGTTGTCATTTCTAAGTTTCAAGCAATTCTTGTGGTAGAATTGCACCCAAGCCATTCAATCAAGCCTTGATCAAGTTAGATTGTGGAGTGACTCAATTTAGAACAAGGCTCCAAATCTTGCTTCTAGATCTTCGATCGTAAGAGGTAATCTAATTCTATCTTATCCCTTGGTTGATCCAAATTTCATATAAGGAGGTGTTAATTACTTTTATTCAAGGGTTCTTACTAAAACAAAAGCTTGGATCGTTGAGCTGAGGATTAGGGTTGCCTTATCACCTAGTACTAGGTAAAATACCTTGGACCCAGCCTCCTATGACCATAATTCTAGATGACAAGCATGCCTCCGTGGAGAGCACGTAGTAGGCCTAGACAGTATAGAAAATGCCTTGGTACAAACCACATAAGTAGACCCAAGCAATATTGTTGATACAACGAAAGACGATTACTATAGGAATTAAACACCCCTCAAGCAAACCATTACCTCAACTGAGTTTTGGTTAAGTTGGGAATTTGCGAGATAAAATCCACCAATAATGAGAATGAAGCGATGGAAGTCATGACTTCAAGGTTTGGTTGGAGTCTTCACAAACTAAGTTCAAGTTTATGGATTTCCAAAAGTGTGATGTGCCCTTTATGCCACTAATGAGATATGGGGTGTGGGATATTCCTATTGATGGATCACATAAGGGATGACAAGTCGTTTTGGACCTAATGGATGACAATTCTTATTTGAAACTATAGTTCTAGAATTTTTTTAACTTATTTGTTCTACATCACCTTAAAATTTCTAAGGTCTTCGTAAAAAGTTTGAAAGTTCAACTTAAAAAAATAAATCGGGAATTTAATACCTTGAGTGCTATACCATATGTAATTCATGAATTGCTTTCTCTATTTTATATTTTCTACGGGAAAGTATGCATATTTTGTTGTCCATTTTATGAAAGTGTTTTAAAAATCAATCAAATATTTATTATTCTTGGGCTAGTAACTGGAATTTTGTTATTGAAAATCTAATAAATCTCTAAAATTATCCCAAAATTAACCTTAAATTGTGTTGCATAACCGAAATTAGTTAAATGATTAAGTTTTTAACCACCATAGCATGCATTTACATAGTTTCTTGCATGTACTATAAGTATGTATATTTATTCACATGTCCAACACAAATTTGTAGTTAAGCTAAAGGTGTATTAGGAAATGATAAAGAATATTGTCGTTTTCTTTCTTTCCACGGTGGCTTTAGTGGGGGCTGAGGTTCCAAGGGTCGCGTTACCACCACCAGGACCTTCAAGATATTACATTCATGTGGTTAACGGGCTAAGCAAACTTGGGTTGCTTGTGCATTGTCAGTCTAAAGACGATGACTTGGGGTATCATCGTTTGCTTAATCATGGAGATGATTACCAATGGAACTTCAAGGTTAACTTTTGGGGAACAACCCTCTGCTGGTGCAAATTAGAGACGCCACATGCATCTGTCTCTTTTGAAAGCTTTTGGCCTGAAACACAGCACTTATGGCTTCGTGATAGGTGCAAACATGGAACTGTAGGAACTTGTATTTGGACGGCTAAAGATGATGGAATTTACTTGAGAAACTTTCTTGCTAATGTTGATGAATTGATTCACAAGTGGATCTATAAAAGATAGAGAAGCTTTATTATCTCCTTTTGGTGGAATTATCCTTGAGGAACAAATGAAAAATAATGGGATAACACAAAAAGGTTGTTGTTTTGTTTTTGTATGAAATGTATTTGA
>NW_019274900.1:0-2076 GCF_002738345.1 Cucurbita maxima | reverse complement strand
AGAACTCTTTTACTGTTTTATGCACTCCGTTTCTTAGAAATAATATTCTAAATCATCAAGCCTTATCATTCCTCACAAAACTTTTGCAAAACGATGACCGTGACTCGGTTTTTTTAGCACGTACTAACCTTCCCTGTTTGGGTTTCCGAAGAAGGGTTCGATTTGAAGAACTCTTTTACTGTTTTATACACTCCCTCTCAGAAATAATATTCTAAATCATCAAGCCTTATCATTACTCACAAAACTTTCGAAAAACGACGACCGTGACCCGGTTTTTTTAGCACGAACTGAAAACTTCCCTGTTTGGGTTTCCGAGGAAAGGTTCGATTTGAAGAACTCTTTTACTGTTTTATACACTCCGTTTCTTTGAAATAATATTCTAAATCATCAAGCCTTATCATTCCTCACAAAACTTTCTCAAAACGTCGATCGTGACTCGGTTTTTTTAGCACGTACAAAAAACTTCCTTGTTTGGGTTTCAGAAGAAGGGATCGATTTGAAGAACTCTTTTATTGTTTTATGCACTCCGTTTCTTAGAAATAATATTCTAAATCATCAAGCCTTATCATTCCTCACAAAACTTTCGAAAAACGTCGACCGTCACTCGGTTTTTTTAGCACGGACTGAAAACTTCCATATTTGGGATTCCGAAGAAGGGTTCGATTTGAAGAACTCTTTTACTGTTTTATGCACTCCGTTTCTTAGAAATAATATTCTAAATCATCAAGCCTTATCATTCCTCACAAAACTTTCGCAAAACGTCGACCGTGACTCGGTTTTTTTAGCACGTACTAAAACCTTCCCTGTTTGGGTTTCCGAAGAAGGGTTCGATTTGAAGAACTCTTTTACTGTTTTATGCACTCCGTTTCTTCGAAATAATATTCTAAATCATCAATCCTTATCATTCCTCACAAAACTTTCGAAAAACGATGACCGTGACTCGGTTTTTTTAGCATGGACTGAAAACTTTCCTATTTGGGATTCCGAAGAAGGGTTCGATTTGAAGAACTCTTTTACTGTTTTATGCACTCCGTTTCTTAGAAATAATATTCTAAATCATCAATCCTTATCATTCCTCACAAAACTTTCGAAAAACGATGACCGTGACTCGGTTTTTTTAGCACGTACTAAAACCTTCCCTATTTGGGTATCCGAAGAAGGGTTCGATTTGAAGAACTCTTTTACTGTTTTATGCACTCCGTTTCTCAGAAATAATATTCTAAATCATCAAGCCTTATCATTCCTCACAAAACTTTCGCAAAACGTCGACCGTGACTCGGTTTTTTTAGCACGTACTAAAAGCTTCCCTGTTTGGGATTTCGAAGAAGGGTTCGATTTGAAGAACTCTTTTATTGTTTTATGCACTCTGTTTCTTAGAAATAATATTCTAAATCATCAAGCCTTATCATTCCTCACAAAACTTTCGAAAAACGTCGACCGTGACTCGGTTTTTTTAGCACGGACTGAAAACTTCCATATTTGGGATTCCGAAGAAGGGTTCGATTTGAAGAACTCTTTTACTGTTTTATGCACTCCGTTTCTTAGAAATAATATTCTAAATCATCAATCCTTATCATTCCACACAAAACATTCGAAAAACGATGACCGTGACTCGGTTTTTTTAGCACGGACTGAAAACTTCCCTATTTGGGATTCCGAAGAAGGGTTCGATTTGAAGAACTCTTTTACTGTTTTATGCACTCCGTTTCTTAGAAATAATATTCAAAATCATCAAGCCTTATCATTCCTCACAAAGCTTTCGTAAAACGTCGACCGTGACTCGGTCTTTTTAGTACGTACTAAAACCTTCCTTGTTTGGATTTCCGAAGAAGGGAACGATTTGAAGAACTCTTTTACTCTTTTATGCACTCCGTTTCTTTGAAATAATATTCTAAATCATCAAGCCTTATCATTCCTCACAAAACTTTCGCAAAACGTCGACCGTGACTCGGTTTTTTTAGCACGTACAAAAACCATCCCTGTTTGGGTTTCAGAAGAAGGGATCGATTTGAAGAACTCTTTTATTGTTTTATGCACTCTGTTTCTTAGAAATAATATTCTAAATCATCAAGCCTT
>NW_019274899.1:0-2076 GCF_002738345.1 Cucurbita maxima | reverse complement strand
ACTGTGTCACGGTCGACGTTTCTCGAAACTTTTGTTGGGAATGTTTAGTTTAGTCTTGATGATTTAGAATAGAATGTCAAAGAAACGGAGTGTAGAAAAATAGTACTTAAAATCGAAACTCTAATTTGTGAACCCTAATCCAGGAAGTTTGAACCACGTGATAAAAAAACTGAGTAGCGGTCGGCGTTTTTCGAAATTCCTGCTCGGAGTGATCGGGAATAATGATTTAGAATAGAATTTTGAAGAAATAGAGTGCATAAAACAGTAAAAGAGTGCTTTAAATCGATTCCCTAACCTTGTTACTTTGAAGTACGTGCTAAAAAAACTGTGTCACGGTCGACGTTTCTCGAAACTTTTGTTGGGAATGTTTAGTTTAGTCTTGATGATTTAGAATAGAATGTCAAAGAAACGGAGTGTAGAAAAATAGTACTTAAAATCGAAACCCTAATTTCTGAACCCTAATCATGGAAGTTTGAACCACCTGATAAAAAACTGAGTAGTGGTCGGCGTTTTTCGAAATTCCTGCTCGGAGTGATCGGGAATAATGATTTAGACTAGAATTTTGAAGAAATGGAGTGCATAAAACAGTAAAAGAGTGCTTTAAATCGATTCCCTAACCTGGTTACTTTGAAGTACGTGCTAAAAAAACTGTGTCACGGTCGACGTTTCTCGAAACTTTTGTTGGGAATGTTTAGTTTAGTCTTGATGATTTAGAATAGAATGTCAAAGAAACGGAGTGTAGAAAAATAGTACTTAAAATCGAAACCCTAATTTGTGAACCCTAATCTAGGAAGTTTGAACCACGTGATAAAAAAACTGAGTAGCGGTCGGCGTTTTTCGAAATTCCTCCTCGGAGTGATCGGGAATAATGATTTAGAATAGAATTTTGAAGAAATGGAGTGCATAAAACAGTAAAAGAGTGCTTTAAATCGATTCCCTAACCTGGTTAGTTAGAAGTACGTGCTAAAAAAACTGTCTCACGGTCGGCGTTTTTTCGAAATTCCTGCTCGGAGTGATCGGGAATAATGATTTAGAATAGAATTTTGAAGAAATGGAGTGCATAAAACAGTAAAAGAGTGCTTTAAATCGATTCCCTAACCTGGTTACTTTGAAGTACGTGCTAAAAAAACTGTGTCACGGTCGACGTTTCTCGAAACTTTTGTTGGGAATGTTTAGTTTAGTCTTGATGATTTAGAATAGAATGTCAAAGAAACGGAGTGTAGAAAAATAGTACTTAAAATCGAAACCCTAATTTCTGAACCCTAATCCAGGAAGTTTAAACCACGTGATAAAAAAACTGAGTAGCTGTCGGCGTTTTTCGAAATTCCTGCTCGGAGTGATCGGGAATAATGATTTAGAATAGAATTTTGAAGAAATGGAGTGCATAAAACAGTAAAAGAGTGCTTTAAATCGATTCCCTAACCTGGTTAGTTAGAAGTACGATAAAAAAACTGTGTCACGGTCGACGTTTTTTCGAAATTCCTGCTCGGAGTGATCGGGGATAATGATTGAGAATAGAATTTTGAAGAAATGGAGTGCATAAAACAGTAAAAGAGTGCTTTAAATCGATTCCCTAACCTGGTTACTTTGAAGTACGTGCTAAAAAAACTGTGTCACGGTCGACGTTTCTCGAAACTTTTGTTGGGAATGTTTAGTTTAGTCTTGATGATTTAGAATAGAATGTCAAAGAAACGAAGTGTAGAAAAATAGTACTTAAAATCGAAACCCTAATTCATGAACCCTAATCCAGGAAGTTTGAACCACGCGATAAAAAAACTGAGTACCGGTCGGCGTTTTTCGAAATTCCTGCTCGGAGTGATCGGGAATAATGATTTAGAATAGAATTTTGAAGAAATGGAGTGCATAAAACAGTAAAAGAGTGCTTTAAATCGATTCCCTAACCTGGTTACTTTGAAGTACGTGCTTAAAAAACTGTTTCAAGGTCGACATTTCTCGAAACTTTTGTTGGGAATTTTTAGTTTAGTCTTGATGATTAAGAATAGAATGTCAAAGAAACGGAGTGTAGAAAAATAGTACTTAAAATCGAAACCCTAATTTGTGAACCCTAATCCAGGA
>NW_019274898.1:1033-2076 GCF_002738345.1 Cucurbita maxima | reverse complement strand
TGAAGAACTCTTTTACTGTTTTATGCACTCCATTTCTGAGAAATAATATTCTAAATCATCAAGCCTTATCATTCCTCACAAAACTTTCGAAAAACGTCGACCGTGACTCGATTTTTTTAACACGTTCAGAAAACTTCCCTGTTTCGGTTTCCGACGAAGGATTCGAGTTGAAGAACTCTTTTACTTTTTTATGCACTCCGTTTCTTAGAAATAATATTCTAAATCATCAAGCCTTATCATTCCTCACAAAACTTTCGAAAAACGTCGACCGTGACTCGGTTTTTTTAGCACGTACTAAAAACTTCCCTGTTTGGGTTTCCGAAGAAGGGTTCGATTTGAAGAACTCTTTTACTGTTTTATGCACTCCGTTTCTTAGAAATAATATTCTAAATCATCAAGCCTTATCATTCCTCACAAAACTTTCGAAAAACGTCGACCGTGACTCAGTTTTTTTAGCACGTACTAAAACCATCCCTGTTTGGGTTTCCGAAGAAGGGTTCGATTTGAAGAACTCTTTTACTGTTTTATGCACTCCGTTTCTTAGAAATAATATTCTAAATCATCAAGCCTTATCATTCCTCACAAACCTTTCGAAAAACGTCGACCGTGACTCAGTTTTTTAGCACGGACTGAAAACTTCCCTGTTAGGGTTTCCGACGAAGGGTTCGAGTTGAAGAAGTCTTTTACTGTTTTATGCACTCCGTTTCTGAGAAATAATATTCTAAATCATCAAGCCTTATCATTCCTCACAAACCTTTCGAAAAACGTCGACCGTGACTCAGTTTTTTAGCACGGACTGAAAACTTCCCTGTTAGGGTTTCCGACGAAGGGTTCGAGTTGAAGAACTCTTTTACTGTTTTATGCACTCCGTTTCTTAGAAATAATATTCTAAATCATCAAGCCTTATCATTCCTCACAAAACTTTCGAAAAACGTCGACCGTGACTCGGTTTTTTTAGCACGGACTGAAAACTTCCCTGTTAGGGTTTCCGAAGAAGGGTTCGATTTGAAGAACTCTTTTACTGTTTTATGCACTCCGTTTCT
>NW_019274898.1:0-678 GCF_002738345.1 Cucurbita maxima | reverse complement strand
CTTCCCTGTTTGGGTTTCCGAAGAAGGGTTCGATTTGAAGAACTCTTTTACTGTTTTATGCACTCCGTTTCTTAGAAATAATATTCTAAATCATCAAGCCTTATCATTCCTCACAAAATTTTCGCAAAACGTCGACCGTGACTCGGTTTTTTTAGCACGTACTACAAACTTCCCGGTTTGGGTTTCCGAAGAAGGGTTCGATTTGAAGAACTCCTTTACTGTTTTATGCACTCCATTTCTGAGAAATAATATTCTAAATCATCGAGCCTTATCATTCCTCACAAAACTTTCGAAAAACGTCGACCGTGACTCGATTTTTTTAACACGTTCTGAAAACTTCCCTGTTTCGGTTTCCGACGAAGGATTCGAGTTGAAGAACTCTTTTACTTTTTTATGCACTCCGTTTCTTAGAAATAATATTCTAAATCATCAAGCCTTATCATTCCTCACAAAACTTTCGAAAAACGTCGACCGTGACTCGATTTTTTTAGCACGTTCTGAAAACTTCCCTGTTTGGGTTTCCGACGAAGGGTTCGAGTTGAAGAACTCTTTTACTTATTTATGCACTCTGTTTCTTAGAAATAATATTCTAAATCATCAAGCCTTATCATTCCTCACAAAACTTTCAAAAAACGTCGACCGTGACTCGGTTTTTTTAGCACGTACTAAAAACTTCCC
>NW_019274897.1:0-2077 GCF_002738345.1 Cucurbita maxima | reverse complement strand
AAATCGAACCCTACTTCGGAAACCCAAGTCTAGGACGTTTGAAGTACGTGTTAAAAAAACCGAGTCACGGTCTTTGTTTTTCGAAAGATTTGTGAGGAATGATTAGGCTTGATGATTTAGAATAGTATTTCGAAGAAACGGTGTTCATAAAACAGTAAAATAGTTCTTCAAATCGAACCCTACTTCGGAAACCCAAATCTGAGACGTTTGAAGTACGTGCTTAAAAAACCGAGTCACGGTCGACATTTTTCGAAAGATTTTTGAGGAATGATTAGGCTTGATGATTTAGAATAGGATTTCGAAGAAACGGTGTGCATAAAATAGTAAAAGAGTTCTTCATATCGAACCCTACTTCGGAAACCCAAATCTGAGACGTTTGAAGTACGTGCTAAAAAACCCTAGTCACGGTCGACATTTTTCGAAAGATTTGTGAGGAATGATTAGGCTTGATGATTTAGAATAGGATTTCGAAGAAACGGTGTGCATAAAACAGTAAAATAGTTCTTCAAATCGAACCCAACTTCGGAAACCCAAGTCTGGGACGTTTGAAGTACGTGTTAAAAAAACTGAGTCACGGTCTTTGTTTTTCGAAAGATTTTTGAGGAATGATTAGGCTTGATGATTTAGAATAGGATTTCGAAGAAACGGTGTGCATAAAACAGTAAAATAGTTCTTCAAATCGAACCGTACTTCGGAAACCCAAATCTGAGACGTTTGAAGTACATGCTTAAAAAACCGAGTCACGGTCGACATTTTTCGAAAGATTTGTGAGGAATGATTAGGCTTGATGATTTAGAATAGGATTTGGAAGAAACGGTGAGCATAAAACAGTAAAAGAGTTCTTCAAATCGAACCCAACTTCGGAAACCCAAGTCTGGGACGTTTGAAGTACGTGTTAAAAAAACCGAGTCACGGTCTTTGTTTTTCGAAAGATTTGTGAGGAATGATTAGGCTTGATGATTTAGAATAGGATTTCGAAGAAACGGTGTGCATAAAACAGTAAAATAGTTCTTCAAATCGAACCCAACTTCGGAAACCCAAGTCTGGGACGTTTGAAGTACGTGTTAAAAAAACTGAGTCACGGTCTTTGCTTTTCGAAAGATTTGTGAGGAATGATTAGGCTTGATGATTTAGAATAGGATTTCGAAGAAACGGTGTGCATAAAATAGTAAAATAGTTCTTCAAATCGAACCCTACTTCGGAAACCCAAATCTGAGACGTTTGAAGTACATGCTTAAAAAACCGAGTCACGGTCGACATTTTTCGAAAGATTTGTGAGGAATGATTAGGCTTGATGATTTAGAATAGGATTTCGAAGAAACGGTGTGCATAAAATAGTAAAAGAGTTCTTCATATCGAACCCTACTTCGGAAACCCAAATCTGAGACGTTTGAAGTACGTATTAAAAAAACCGAGTCACGGTCGACATTTTTCGAAAGATTTGTAAGGAATGATTAGGCTTGATTATTTAGAATAGGATTTCGAAGAAACGGTGTGCATAAAACAGTAAAATAGTTCTTCAAATCCTTGATTATTTAGAATAGGATTTCGAAGAAACGGTGTGCATAAAACAGTAAAATAGTTCTTCAAATCGAACCCAACTTCGGAAACCCAAGTCTGGGACGTTTGAAGTACGTGTTAAAAAAACCGAGTAACGGTCTTTGTTTTTCGAAAGAATTGTGAGGAATGATTAGGCTTGATAATTTAGAATAGGATTTCGAAGAAACGGTGTGCATAAAACAGTAAAATAGTTCTTCAAATCGAACCCTACTTCGGAAACCCAAGTCTGGGACGTTTGAAGTTCGTGTTAAAAAAACAGAGTCACAGTCTTTGTTTTTCGAAAGATTTGTGAGGAATGATTAGACTTGATGATTTAGAATAGGATTTCGAAGAAACGGTGTGCATAAAACAGTAAAATAGTTCTTCAAATCGAAACCTACTTCGGAAACCCAAGTCTGGGACGTTTGAAGTACGTATTAAAAAAACCGAGTCACGGTCTTTGTTTTTCGAAAGATTTGTGAGGAATGATTATGCTTGATGATTTAGAATAGGATTTCGAAGAAACAGTGTGCATAAA
>NW_019274896.1:0-2077 GCF_002738345.1 Cucurbita maxima | reverse complement strand
ACGAGGACTTCCCAAGTGGTCACCCAAATTAGTACTACTCTCGCCCAAGCACGCTTAACTGCGGAGTTCTAATGGGATCCGTTGCATTAGTGCTGGTATGATCGCACAAAAAATAAGCGCACAAAATAGGATTTAACGCATGCGGGGCGGCATGATCGAAACGCGATGGGCGTGAGCGGGGGAGGTTCTCATTTGTAGAGAAAGGAAGAAAAGAACTGGGAGAAATTGAAAGAAAAAAAGGGGTGCAAAACGAGGACTTCCCAAGTGGTCACCGAACTTAGTACTACTCTCGCCCAAGCATGCTTAACTACAGAGTTCTGATGGGATTCGGTGCATTAGTGCTGGTATGATCGCACCCGACATGCCATGCGCACAAAATAAGATTTAACGCATGCGGGGCGGCATGATCGAAACGCGATGGGCGTGAGCGGGGGAGGTTCTCATTTGTAGAGAAAGGAAGAAAAGAACTGGGAGAAATTGAAAGAAAAAAAGGGGTGCAACACGAGGACTTCCCAAGTGGTCACCCAACTTAGTACTACTCTCGCCCAAGCACGCTTAACTGCGGAGTTCTGATGGGATCCGGTGCATTAGTGCTGGTATGATCGCACCCGACATGCCATGCGCACAAAATCGGATTTAACGCATGCGGGGCGGCATGATCGAAACACTATGGGCGTGAGCGGGGGAGGTTCTCATTTGTAGAGAAAGGAAGAAAAGAACTGGGAGAAATTGAAAGAAAAAAAGGGGTGCAACACGAGGACTTCCTCCGGTGCATTAGTGCTGGTATGATCGCACCCGACATGCCATGCGCACAAAATCGGATTTAACGCATGCGGGGCGGCATGATCGAAACGCGATGGGCGTGAGCGGGGGAGGTTCTCATTTGTAGAGAAAGGAAGAAAAGCACTCGAAGAAATTNACTCTCGCCCAAGCACTCTTAACTACGGAGTTCTAATGGGATCCGTTGCATTAGTGCTGGTATGATCGCACAAAATATAAGCGCACAAAATCGGATATAACGCATGCGGAGCGGCATGATCGAAACGCCATGGGCGTGAGCGGGGGAGGTTCTCATTTGTAGAGAAAGGAAGAAAAGAACTCGAAGAAATTGAAAGAAAAAAAGGGGTGCAACACGAGGACTTCCCAAGTGGTCACCCAACTTAGTACTACTCTCGCCCAAGCACGCTTAACTGCGGAGTTCTGATGAGATCCGGTGCATTAGTGCTAATATGATCGCACCCGACATGCCATGCGCACAAAATCGGATTTAACGCATGCGGGGCGGCATGATCGAAACGCGATGGGCGTGAGCGGGGGAGGTTCTCATTTGTAGAGAAAGGAAGAAAAGAACTGGGAGAAATTGAAAGAAAAAAAGGGGTGCAACACGAGGACTTCCCAAGTGGTCACCCAACTTAGTACTACTCTCGCCCAAGCACGCTTAACTGCGGAGTTCTGATGGGATCCGGTGCATTAGTGCTGGTATGATCGCACCGACATGCCATGCGCACAAAATCGGATTTAACGCATGCGGGGCGGCATGATCGAAACGCGATGGGCGTGAGCGGGGGGAGGTTCTCATTTGTAGAGAAAGGAAGAAAAGAACTCAGAGAAATTGAAAGAAAAAAAGGGGTGCAACACGAGGACTTCCCAAGTGGTCACCCAACTTAGTACTACTCTCGCCCAAGCACGCTTGACTGCGGAGTTCTGATGGGATCCGGTGCATTAGTACTTGTATGATCGCACCCGACATGTCATGCGCACAAAATCAAATTTAACGCATGCGGGGCGGCATGATCGAAACGCGATGGGCGTGAGCGGGGGAGGTTCTCATTTGTAGAGAAAGGAAGAAAAGAACTCGGAGAAATTGAAAGAAAAAAAGGGGTGCAACACGAGGACTTCCCAAGTGGTCACCCAACTTAGTACTACTCTCGCCAAAGCACGCTTAACTGTGGAGTTCTGATAGGAAAGGTGCATTAGTGCTGGTATGATCGCACCCGACATGCCATGCGCACAAAATCGGATTTAACGCACGCGGGGCGGCATGATCGAAACGCGATGGGCGTGAGCGGGGGAGGTT
>NW_019274895.1:0-2079 GCF_002738345.1 Cucurbita maxima | reverse complement strand
CTAAAACTCTTTTTGTAAGGATAGTCTTTTTCTTGATATCTTTGATTAATTTAGTACTTATTTTTATGAACTAATAAAATACATATGGTTTGATATATAATAAATTGTCCATCATTTTGTACAACACGAACATGTTCAATAATAAATATTTATTTTTTAATAATTCATTATTAACTTGAAACTCCTTGGGAACTATCAGAATCTCCAAATTCATTTCTCATCCTTAAATACAAGATACACTAATTTTTATGAGATTTATCCGTTTAAGCTAGAACAACTGAGTATTTCTTCCTTAGTTCTCATCCAATCAAAAAAAAATTATCTTTTTTATTGTTCAATGGGTTGAATTCTTAATTTATTGTGAGATAATTAAAATCTTCATTATAAATTTTTTCAATGAGTTCAAAATTATTACCCTAGGTTTAGTATTTTGATTAGAGATTCCTCTTTCTTATTCTTAATCAAATTTTTGAGTGGGCTTGACTTAGTTGATACATGATTTATGTTGTCTTTCATTTTCTTTTCGTTTGTTTGAAAAATTATATCGATCAATTCCGATTCTTTCCTTTTCTATTTATTGTTTTCTCATTGAGATGTTAATATTTCTTAACAATATTAATTGAAATACATCCAAATGATTTGAGAACAAATTCTAAAAACACAATGATAAATTTCAAACCTTAAGGTGCATAAAGCACATGGACTAGCAACGAAAAACGATAGATTAGTAAGAAAGACATTTGGTCAAATAGTATGATTTTCAATTCCTGTGTAAGAGGTCCTGAATTCCATAATCAGAATGCCCCACAAGCTCTATCAAATGGTTTTGTGTGTTGTAAAAACAATAGTAAAAAAACTTAACATGATAACTGCAAATAAATGATCTCCAAAGAAAACAAAAAGTATTTTTAGTGGTAGAATTATGTTCCTTAGACTTTATTGCCCTAGTATACCAAGTAATGGGAAAGTATATATGGGATGCCTTAAAGAAAGTAATCTAGTATGTTTTTATATTTAGAATTTTCATGATTGTCATTTGTATGAAGTGACGGGTCTGCTACTCGATAGTATGTTTTTATATTTAGAATTTTCATGATTGTCATTTGTATGAAGTGACGGGTCTGCTACTCGAGACACATTACAAAATAGAAAAAGTAGTATAATACATTAAAAAGATAATGCTTCTAAATATTTGAGTTCATAATTATACAAATATTGATAAGATAAGGAATCNCTAGTATGTTTTTATATTTAGAATTTTCATGATTGTCATTTGTATGAAGTGACGGGTCTGCTACTCGAGACACATTACAAAATAGAAAAAGTAGTATAATACATTAAAAAGATAATGCTTCTAAATATAAATATTTGAGTTCATAATTATACAAATATTGATAAGATAAGGAATCACTATAAGGGGAGTAAGATTCGGATTACCTTGTTGATCGAATATCTCAAGGCAAGAACATTGTTTGAGATTCAAATCACTCAACAAGCAAGATCGATCATGTCTAGCTTGAATGATTCTTGTTGATCAAATATCTCAACGCAAAAACACTTGTTTGATATTCGAATTACTCCACAAGTAAGATTGATCATGTCGAGCTTGAATGATTCTACATGCAACCTAAACTACATAGAATTGCAAAGAAACTTAGCCATTGGCTAAATAAAAGCACAAATGCTCCTTTTACTGTATTTTCCAAGTCTCCCTACAAATACAACATACATGGCTTTATATAGTCTCAAAATGAAACTATTAAAGGCATTCAAAGAGTTGTAACATTCATACTTAATGGCTATAATTAACCATTATGTAATTGTAACCTAAAGTAAATAAAATGTCTTAAAATACATCAATGAAATACAATAACTCTAAATTACCCTAAAATGTAATCCACCCAAAATTTATAACATGAAACTTCATTCATATTTATTGTTATTCCCTTATCCTTTATAATTGGTTGGGAGCAAATCGAACAAAGTGTCTGTCCAAAATAAAAGGAGCAAAGCGAACAAAGTGTCTATCCAAAATAAAACGAGCAAATCGAACAAAGTGTCTATCCAAAATAAAAGGGC
>NW_019274894.1:1520-2080 GCF_002738345.1 Cucurbita maxima | reverse complement strand
GACTCGGTTTTTTTAACACGTACTTCAAACGTCCCAGACTTGGGTTTCCGAAGTAGGGTTCGATTTGAAGAACTATTTTACTGTTTTATGCAAACCGTTTCTTCGAAATCCTATTCTAAATCATCAAACCTAATCATTCCTCACAAATCTTTCGAAAAACAAAGACCGTGACTCGGTTTTTTTAACACGTACTTCAAACGTCCCAGACTTGGGTTTCCGAAGTAGGGTTCGATTTGAAGAACTATTTTACTGTTTTATGCACACCGTTTCTTCGAAATCCTATTCTAAATCATCAAGCCTAATCATTCCTCACAAAACCTTCGAAAAACGACGATCGTGACTCGGTTTTTTAAGCACGTACTTCAAACGTCCCAGACTTGGGTTTCCGAAGTAGGGTTCGATTTGAAGAACTATTTTACTGTTTTATGCACACCGTTTCTTCGAAATCCTGTTCTAAATCATCAAGGCTAATCATTCCTCACAAATCTTTCGAAAAATAAAGACCGTGACTCAGTTTTTTTAATACGTACTTCAAACGTCCCAGACTTGGGTTTCCGAAG
>NW_019274894.1:0-1124 GCF_002738345.1 Cucurbita maxima | reverse complement strand
TGACTCGGTTTTTTAAGCACGTACTTCAAACGTCTCAGATTTGGGTTTCCGAAGTAGGGTTCGATATGAAGAACTCTTTTACTATTTTATGCACACCGTTTCTTCGAAATCCTATTCTAAATCATCAAGCTTAATCATTCCTCAAAAATCTTTCAAAAAATGTCGACCGTGACTCGGTTTTTTAAACACGTACTTCAAACGTCTCAGATTTGGGTTTCCGAAGTAGGGTTCGATTTGAAGAACTATTTTACTGTTTTATGCACACCGTTTCTTCGAAATCCTATTCTAAATCATCAAGCCTAACCATTCCTCAAAAATCTTTCGAAAAACGTCGACCGTGACTCGGTTTTTTAAGCACGTACTTCAAACGTCTCAGATTTGGGTTTCCGAAGTAGGGTTCGATTTGAAGAACTCTTTTACTGTTTTATGCACACCGTTTCTTCGAAATCCTATTCTAAATCATCAAGCCTAACCATTCCTCAAAAATCTTTCGAAAAACGTCGACCGTGACTCGGTTTTTTTAACACGTACTTCAAACGTCCCAGACTTGGGTTTCCGAAGTAGGGTTCGATTTTAAGAACTCTTTTACTGTTTTATGCACACCGTTTCTTCGAAATCCTATTCTAAATCATCAAGCCTAACCATTCCTCAAAAATCTTTAGAAAAACGTCGACCGTGACTCGGTTTTTTTAGCACGTACTTCAAACGTCCCAAATTTTGGTTTCCGAAGTAGGGTTCGATTTGAAGAACTATTTTACTGTTTTATGCACACCTTTTCATCGAAATCCTATTCTAAATCATCAAGCCTAATCATTCCTCATAAATCTTTCGAAAAACAAAGACCGTGACTCGGTTTTTTTAACACGTACTTCAAACGTCCCAGACTTGGGTTTCCGAAGTAGGGTTCGATTTTAAGAACTCTTTTACTGTTTTATGCACACCGTTTCTTCGAAATCCTATTCTAAATCATCAAGCCTAATCATTCCTCAAAAATCTTTCGAAAAACAAAGACCGTGACTCGGTTTTTTTAACACGTACTTCAAACGTCCCAGACTTGGGTTTCCGAAGTAGGGTTCGATTTGAAGAACTAATTTACTGTTTTATGCACACCGTTTCATCGAAAT
>NW_019274893.1:0-2081 GCF_002738345.1 Cucurbita maxima | reverse complement strand
GTTCGATTTGAAGAACTCTTTTACTGTTTTATGCACTCTGTTTCTTAGAAATAATGTTCTACATCATCAAGCCATATCATTCCTCACAAAACTTTTGACAAACGTCGACCGTGACTCGGTTTTTTTAGCACGTACGAAAAACTTTCCTGTTTGGGTTTTCGAAGAAGGGTTCAATTTGAAGAACTCTTTTACTGTTTTATGCACTCCGTTTCTTAGAAATAATATTCTACATCATCATGCCATATCATTCCTCACAAAACTTTTGTCAAACGTCGACCGTGACTCGGTTTTTTTAGCACGTACTACAAACTTCCCTGTTTGGGTTTCCGAAGAAGGGTTTGATTTGAAGAACTCTTTTACTCTTTTATGCACTCCGTTTCTTAGAAATAATATTCGAAATCATCAAGCCTTATCATTCCTCACATAACTTTCGAAAAAAGTAGATCGTGACTCGGTTTTTTTATCACGTACTAAAAACTTCCCTGTTTGGGTTTCCGAAGAAGGGTTCGATTTGAAGAACTCTTTTACTCGTTTATGCACTCCGTTTCTTAGAAATAATATTTTAAATTATCAAGCCTTATCATTCCTCACAAAACTTTCGAAAAAAGTAGATCGTGACTCGGTTTTTTTATCACATACTAATAACTTCCCTGTTTGGGTTTCCGCAGAAGGGTTCGATTTGAAGAACTCTTTTACTGTTTTATGCACTTCGTTTCTCAGAAATAATATTCTACATCATCTAGCCATATCATTCCTCACAAAACTTTTGACAAACGTCGACCGTGGCTCGGCTTTTTTTATCACGTACTAAAAACTTCCCTGTTTGGGTTTCCGAAGAAGGGTTCGATTTGAAGAACTCTTTTACTATTTTATGCACTCCGTTTCTTAGAAATAATATTCTACATCATCTAGCCTCATCATTCCTCATAAAACTTTTGACAAACGTCGACCGTGACTCGGTTTTTTTATCACGTACTAAAAACTTCCCTATTTGGGTTTCCGAAGAAGGGTTCGATTTGAAGAAATCTTTTACTGTTTTATGCACTCCGTTTCTCAGAAATAATATTCTACATCATCAAGCCATATCATTCCAAACAAAACTTTTGACAAACGTCAACCGTGACTCGGTTTTTTTATCACGTACTAAAAACTTCCCTTTTTGGGTTTTCGAAGAAGGGTTCGATTTGAAGAAGTCTTTTACTGGTTTATGCACTCCGTTTCTTTGAAATAATATTCTACATCATCTAGCCATATCATTCCTCACAAAACATTTGACAAACGTCGACCGTGACTCGGTTTTTTTAGCACGTACTACAAACTTCCCTGTTTGGGTTTCCGAAGAAGAGTTCGATTTGAAGAACTCTTTTACTATTTTATGCACTCCGTTTCTTAGAAATAATATTCTACATCATCTAGCCTCATCATTCCTCACAAAACTTTTGACAAACGTCGACCGTGACTCGGTTTTTTTATCACGTACTAAAAACTTCCCTATTTGGGTTTCCGAAGAAGGGTTCGATTTGAAGAACTCTTTTACTGTTTTATGCACTCCGTTTCTCAGAAATAATATAATACATCATCAAGCCATATNCATTTGGGTTTCCGAAGTAGGGTTCGATTTGAAGAACTCTGTTGACGGTTTTATGCACTCCGTTTCTTAGAAATAATATTCTACATCATCAAGCCATATCATTCCTCACAAAACTTTTGACAAACGTCGACCGTGACTCGGTTTTTTTATCACGTACTAAAAACTTCCCTGTTTGGGTTTCCGAAGAAGGGTTCGATTTGAAGAACTCTTTTACTGTTTTATGCACTCCGTTTCTTAGAAATAATATTCTACATCATCTAGCCATATCATTCCTCACAAAACTTTTGACAAACGTCGACCGTGACTCGGTTTTTTTATCACGTACTAAAAACTTCCCTGTTTGGGTTTCCGAAGAAGGGTTCCATTTGAAGAACTCTTTTATTGTTTTATGCACTCCGTTTCTTAGAAATAATATTCTACATCATCAAGCCATATCATTCCTCACAAAACTTTTGACAAACGTCGACCGTGACTCGGTTTTTTTATCACG
>NW_019274892.1:0-2081 GCF_002738345.1 Cucurbita maxima | reverse complement strand
TCTTCAACTAAATTCATATTATGCTAAGAAACAAATTTTTTACTCGCAAGAAGTAAAATATGCAACTTTAACTAAAATTTCATCGAAACAAATTTTATTGTCATACAACATAGATGACAATTATAGCTTTGAAACAAAAACTAGAGTAGTTGTGGTGAATGGGATAGAAACTATAGTGTTCATCCATAATATACAACCACTACCTAAATTATTTCCTATAACTTTCAAAACATAAGTTGTAGTTGAAAATTACATAAAACAATCCCCAAAATCCAAGAACTTGTGTCCAATTAGTCAATCCTAAAGATAGCAACTAACATAGAGTAATTGAAAATTTAAAGTTCCAGTTACTTAACTAAATTTCATCCCGTCTTTAATAAAACATGAGTTGCACTTAAGTTCATGAAATATTTGACTTCAACTCTTAGTACTATTAATGCAATTATATTTCATATGAGTTTGTCATAAATCAAACTATGTTACATTCAATACAACTTCATTTTCTTGTCATAGGAAGCAAAATAGAAGAATTAAATCAAACAAACTGATGAACTGAGCCGAATAAATCCAACCCAACCCAAACGGATTAGTTTGATTCATTTGTTGGGTTGTAGTTTATTTGAACACTTGCATACTAGACCATCAACTTTTTGTTTTATAGTCCAACAACCGCTCAAGAAAATAGATTTCAAACTTGAGAGAAAAAAATATACTGAGGAGTTAAAAATGTTGCAATTTTTTAGAAAGGGCATTTGGTCTAGTGGTATGATTCTCGCATAGGGTGCGAGAGGTCCCGAGTTCAATTCTCAAAAGAATGAGCCTCAAAGAAAACAATTCAAACACCATAGTGTATATTCTTCCATCTTAAAACTAAAACTATGATGATGCTCTTTTTTAATATCATTTTATCTTTTCCACTTTCAATAGGCATGCCTTTCCACTGTCAATAGGCATGCCTACCCAAATCCTAACTTTCGATATTTGCTTTACTTGTGTAGTCCGCGATATGTGTCTCAAATGGAACTATCAAACTAAAACTTACATTATTTTCTTCTCAATACAGTAATTGTCGCAAACCCTATGTAAATAATTTAACAGCGGTCTAGTCTAAAAGATATAATAATAATGATTATTTCTCATGGATTTCATTAACAAAGAAAATAAATGAAATAATGATGATACATTCCATAAAAAACATAATATATAGTCCATACTAAGGGCATTTGGTCTAGTTGTATGATTATTGCTTTGAGTGCAAGAGGTTGTCCAAAAGAAAAAAAGCACTAAAATAATTAATTATCAGGTTTATGAAAAAGAAATTGTCATTCTTTTGTCTTTTAAAATCCATACTAAGGGCATTTGGTCTAGTGGTATGATTAGAGTTCGATTCTCGGAATGCCCCTCCAAAAGAAAAAAAAAAGTACTAAAATAATTATCGTTTCAGGTGTGAGAGGTCTCAAGTATATCGTTTCAACTATAATAAAGGCATTTGGTCTAGTGTTAGTCAGCTATTTGAATAGCCTGAAGTCATCATAGCCAGATCCTTTCCTGAACCAACCGGGCACAAAACGCCGAGGTAGAAAGTCGAAAGCGAGCTCTTTTCGCGTATACGTAATTGCAAGTATGAGTGCTAGGTAAGAGAGAATGTCGAATGAGAAAGACATTCAATTACGGCAACATTCGCAACTACCAAAGTGCACTAAACCCAATAGAGATCTTCGACATTAAATTACGGCAACATTCGCTACTACCAAAGTGTTCTCTCTCAGTCACCCGGAGACGAAAGTAAGATCAGATCTGAAGTTTACGAATCGAAGAGAAAATGGATCTGAGTTATACACGCTTTCATTTTCAAAAGCCTTCGGGTGTGACTTATTAATCATCAGGCAGGTTTATGAAAAAGAAATTGTTCTTTTGTCTTTTAAAATCCCTTACCTTATAAATCATCAGACAAATTTATGAAAAAGAAATTCCGAGTATGACTTAGTCATGCTATTTGAATAGCCTGAAGTCATCATAGCCTATCCACCGGTTCCGAAGACTCCTTCGGCATCAATGTGCTCCAATGAAAGAGATCATAC
>NW_019274891.1:0-2081 GCF_002738345.1 Cucurbita maxima | reverse complement strand
CAACAAACAAATTTATTTCTGCCAAGTGTCGTGGAGGCTATGGGAAAAAGTAATGATTCTACTCGTCAAGTGTTTGATGACTGGACGTGCTCCTCCAATGCAAGGCCATCGAAGATGCATGCGTGAGGTTGGGTGGTGTGGGTTTGGGTGTTGGTGAGAACGACGCAGGGGTGGGTGTGTGGGAGCACGGGTTGGGCGCTCGCGTGCCCGCCAAGGCCTACGGTCGGCAATCGTGGGGCGCCAGTGCTCGCCCCCTCGTGCGCGCGCTGAGCCCCACGCCGCAGCAGCGCCCCCATCGCCCTTGCGCGCACATCATGCCCGCCAACACCGGCAATCGTGGGGCGCCAGTGCCCGCCCCCTCGTGCGTGCGCCAAGCCCCACACCGCAGCAGCGCCCCCATCGCCCTTGCGCGCACATCATGCCCGCCAACACCTGCGCGCGCTACCGCTAGGAGGTTAACCCGCGCGCGCTACCCCCGTGCACACGCCGAGCCCCATCCTACGCTGCGCGCGATACGTGTCCTACCAACAGCATATCAAAAGTGTTGGATTTTACCTCCATTAAAAAACAAAAAAAACACCACACCCAATGATGTGGGAGCGAAAGAATGCTTATCTCAAACATTAAAATGAAGAGTTTTCATACCGGAGCAAGTACGTTACACCAAGACGTCCACCATGACCTTGTGCTTACAACCATCACCCATTAATTGCGAAAGTACGTGTGGAGTGGTCGGTTTGCCGTAATTTTTTTTTTGGGAGCTAAGCAACATGGAAGAATGATTCCCACAAAATTTCTAGAGCAAGTACACTACACCATGATTGGGAGCTAAGCAACATGGAAGAATGATTCCCACAAAATTTCTAGAGCAAGTACACTACACCATGACCTTGTGCTCACAACCATCACCCATTAATTGCGAAAGTACGTGTGGAGTGATCGGTTTGCAGTAATTTTTTTCCTGGGAGATAAGCAAGATGAAAGAATGATTCCCACAAAATTTCAGATTTTTTTGACGGCTGTAGCTATTTTTTCTAATTTCGCATTATTTAATGTTGAAAAATTCATTAAAAAAAATTGGTCGGTTGAAAAGTCATGAAACTTGATTTATAGACCCATGAGAATGTCCCATTCGTGAATCGATCGAGTTCCCGAAAAAAAACATGGTAAAACTCGAGATATTCGACCGTATGACGGCTCGGAAAAATCTTGTCTGGGCCTGGCAGACCAAAAATGCCTCAAAATGTACTATATAGGGGAGTGACTAGTCTGCATGGGCTGGCCACGGGGGCGCCCCCTATATCCTCCTCCACCCCCACGCCCCAAGCACTATGCGCCGCACATGGGCATATGCTCGGGTCGTCGAGGTGGTGGTNCCCTATATCCTCCGCCACCCCCACGCCCCAGGCACTATGCGCCGCACATGGGCATATGCTCGGGTCGTCGAGGTGGTGGTCGGAGGTCGAGGGCGGTTGACGGCGGTGGTGCGGTGGCGGAAAGCGCACGGTGGGGCAGTGTCGGAACGTTCCCGCGCTCTGGCCAGCCCCGCCCTGCCCCACTCGCGTGCGTCCCGCCCGCTTGCCCCCGCGCGCGCTCTCTCCAGCCCCGCCCCGCCCATGTTCTCCCGCGCGCGCGCCCCTTCCCGCCCCGCCCCGCCAGCGTGCTTCCGCGCGCGCTCTCCACCCGCCAGCGTTCTCCCGCGCGCCCCGTCCCCGCCCCTCCCGCGTTTTGCTGTGCGCGCTCCCGCGCCCCCTCCCCATCCCGCGCCCATTAATTGCGAAAGTACGTGTGGAGTGGTCGGTTTGTTGTAATTTTTTTTCTGGGAGCTAAGAAACATGAAAACATGATTCCCACAAAATTTCAGATTTTTTTGACGGCTCTAGCTATTTTTTCTAATTTCTCGTTATTTAATATTTAAAATTTCATTAAAAAAAATTGGTTGGTTGAAAAATTATGAAACTTGATTTATAGATCCATTAGAATGTCTCATTCATGAATCAATCGAGTTCCTGGAAAAAAACATTGTAAAACTCGAGATATTCGATCGTATGACGCCTCAGAAAAATCGTGTCTAGGCCTGG
>NW_019274890.1:0-2081 GCF_002738345.1 Cucurbita maxima | reverse complement strand
TTTATGCACTCCATTTTTTAGAAATAATATGATAAATCATCAAGCCTCATCATTCCTCACAAAACTTTCGAAAAACGACGATCGTGACTCGGTTTTTTTAGCACGTAATTCAAACTTCCACGATTTGTGTTTCCGAAGTAGGGTTCGATTTGATGAACTCTGTTGACTGTTTTATGCACTCCGTTTCATAGAAATAATATTCTAAATCATCAAGCCTTATCATTCCTCACAAAACCTTCGAAAAACGACGATCGTGACTCGGTTTTTTTAGCACGTACTTCAAACTTCCACGATTTGGGTTTCCGAAGTAGGGTTCGATTTGAAGAACTCTGTTGACGGTTTTATGCACTCCGTTTCTTAGAAATAATATTCTAAATCATCAAGCCTTATCATTCCTCACAAAACCTTCGAAAAACGACGATCGTGACTCGGTTTTCTTAGCACGTACTTCAAACTTCTACGATTTGGGTTTCCGAAGTAGGGTTCGATTTCAAGAACTCTGTTGACAGTTTTATGCACTCCGTTTCATAGAAATAATATTCTAAATCATCAAGCCTTATCATTCCTCACAAAACCTTCGAAAAACGACGATCGTGACTCGGTTTTTTTAGCACGTACTTCAAACTTCCACGATTTGGGTTTCCGAAGTAGGGTTCGATTTGAAGAACTCTGTTGACGTTTTTATGCACTCCGTTTCATAGAAATAATATTCTAAATCATCAAGCCTTATCATTCCTCACAAAACCTTCGAAAAACGATGATCGTGACTCGGTTTTTTTAGCACGTACTTCAAACTTCCACGATTTGGGTTTCCGAAATAGGGTTCGATTTGAAGAACTCTGTTGACGTTTTTATGCACTCCATTTCTTAGAAATAATATGATAAATCATCAAGCCTTATCATTCCTCACAAAACCTTCGAAAAACGACGATCGTGACTCGGTTTTTTTAGCACGTACTTCGAAATTCCACGATTTGGGTTTCCGAAGTAGGGTTCGATTTGAAGAACACTGTTGACGGTTTTATGCACTTCGTTTTGTAGAAATAATATGATAAATCATCAAGCCTCATCATTCCTCACAAAACTTTCGAAAAAGAACGATCGTGACTCGGTTTTTTTAGCATGTACTTCAAACTTCCACGATTTGGGTTTGCGAAGTAGGGTTCGATTTGAAGAACTCTGTTGACGGTTTTATGCACTCCGTTTCATAGAAATAATATTCTAAATCATCAAGCCTTATCATTCCTCACAAAACCTTCGAAAAACGACGATCGTGACTCGGTTTTCTTAGCACGTACTTCAAACTTCTACGATTTGGGTTTCCGAAGTAGGGTTCGATTTGAAGAACTCTGTTGACGGTTTTATGCACTCCGTTTCATAGATATAATATTCTAAATCATCAAGCCTTATCATTCCTCACAAAACCTTCGAAAAACGACGATCGTGACTCGGTTTTTTTAGCACGTACTTCAAACTTCCACGATTTGGGTTTCCGAAGTAGGGTTCGATTTGAAGAACTCTGTTGACGTTTTTATGCACTCCATTTCTTAGAAATAATATGATAAATCATCAAGCCTTATCATTCCTCACAAAACCTTCGAAAAACGACGATCGTGACTCGGTTTTTTTAGCACGTACTTCGAAATTCCACGATTTGGGTTTCCGAAGTAGGGTTCGATTTGAAGAACACTGTTGACGGTTTTATGCACTTCGTTTTTTAGAAATAATATGATAAATCATCAAGCCTCATCATTCCTCACAAAACTTTCGAAAAAGAACGATCGTGACTCGGTTTTTTTAGCATGTACTTCAAACTTCCACGATTTGGGTTTGCGAAGTAGGGTTCGATTTGAAGAACTCTGTTGACGGTTTTATGCACTCCGTTTCTTAGAAATAATATTCTAAATCATCAAGCCTTATCATTCCTCACAAAACCTTCGAAAAACGACGATCGTGACTCGGTTATTTTAGCACGTACTTCAAATTTCCACGATTTGGGTTTCCGAAGTAGGGTTCGATTTGAAGAACTCTGTTGACGGTTTTATGCACTCCGTTTCCTAGAAATAATATGATAAATCATC
>NW_019274889.1:1579-2082 GCF_002738345.1 Cucurbita maxima | reverse complement strand
ACTATAGGGGGCCATGCAAATGCAAACACATGCAATCATTATTTAGCAACCTATCTCTAACATCATAGGGGTGGCCTCTAGTCTTGGACAAATAGAGTACATGAATGAATAAAGATTACATTCGAAGAAAAGCAATCATAGATGAATAAATAAATAAATAAATAAATATAAAAAAATTAATTTAAAATAATAATAATAAAAAATAAATAAATAAACAAAAAAAAAATCTTTAACAAAAAAAATATATATATAGGGAGAAAAGTAAATAGAGAGAGCAGGAATAAATAACTCTATCATATATTAGTTGACCGTTCATTATAAGGCAAATATCTAGATATTTGCCTTACATTACGGGTTACCATATTTGCCCTTTTATTAAATACAAATATATTGTATTCATTTATTATTCTTTCCTTTTATCGCTATTTCCTTATTATTTGTAATTTACCTTATTTTTGTATTCTGTAAATGATTATAAATAAGAGAACTCTCACCACCATTTG
>NW_019274889.1:0-1261 GCF_002738345.1 Cucurbita maxima | reverse complement strand
TTTTCTGAATCGTGTGAATAAGAAAAAACGGTAAAACTCAGGTTTTATCTAACAATCTCCTCCTAAAACCTGTAGTATATCTACCTTACTATTTGAACTCCGATCTTTGAGCGTAGTTCTTCAAATTTCACCCGCTCCAGGGACTTGGTGAAGATGTCTCCAAGTTGTTCCTTTGTTCGGATGTAATCAATTTTGATGAGCCCTCGATCTGCACATTCTCGAATGTAGTGGAATCTGATTTCTATGTGCTTGCTTCGTTCATGCAAAACTGGATTTTTGATCAGGGAGATCGTAGCTTTGTTGTCTACATATAGCATTGGTGGATCACTTTCTCTCCCGTTGAGTTCTTCCATTAGTCGCGCAAGCCAGATCCCTTGTGTTGCTGCCATCGAAGCGGCGATGTATTCTGCTTCACAGGAAGACAAAGCAACTACCTTCTGTTTTGTTGATTGCCAGCAGATTGCGCCGCCTAAGAGAAAGTAGATCATTCCGCTAGTGCTCTTACGATCATCAACGTCACCGGCCATGTCACTATCACTGTAGCCAACTAGCTTGAGTTTCTCCTTTCCGCTCCCTACGCGATATCTTACACCCCAGCCTCTGGTTCCGGCTACATAGCGTAGGATGCGCTTGACAGCTACTAAATGCTCCTCCCTAGGTGCTTCCATAAACTGGCTCACATATCCAACAGAATAAGCAAGATCAGGACGAGAGTTTACCAGATAGCGCAGACTCCCGACAATGCTGCGGTAATTGGTGGAGTCGACTGTCGTCGTAGTGCCAGCCTTCCTTAGTTGGAGTCGGGCCTCCATTGGCGTCCTTGTAGGATTACTGTCCACAAGTCCAGTTGTGTCAAGCAGCTTCTTTGCGTATGCACTTTGGCAGATGGAGATGCCGAGATCGCTGAGATAGTAGCTGAGCATGCCGAGATAGTAGCTGAGCACGCCGAGATCGCTCATCTCGAAGTTTTTCGACATCTCCTTCTTGAACCTTCCGAGGACTTCCATGTCACCTCCAGTGATTATGAGATCGTCGACGTACACTCCCACGATTAGTCGCTTCTTGTCATGGCCGTGCGTGTACATGCCATGCTCAGAGGCGCAACGTTTGAATTTCAGTGACAGTAAGGTACTATCGAGCTTCGCGTTCCAGGCTCGTGGAGCTTGTTGAAGCCCGTAGAGTGCCTTGTGCAGGCGCAATACTTTATTGGGGTTGTTGTTATCCAGGAAGCTAGGTGGTTGTCGGACATAAACAGTCTCCT
>NW_019274888.1:0-2084 GCF_002738345.1 Cucurbita maxima | reverse complement strand
CTTTCGAAAAACGACGATCGTGACTCGGTTTTTTTAGCACGTACTTCAAATTTTTCAGATTTGGGTTTCCGAAGTAGGGTTCGATTTGAAGAATTCTGTTGACGGTTTTATGCACTCTGTTTCATAGGAATAAAATGATAAATCATCAAGCCTTATCATTCCTCACAAAACTTTCGAAAAACGACGATCGTGACTTGGTTTTTTTAGCACGTACTTCAAATTTCCCAGATTTGGGTTTCGGAAGTAGGGTTCGATTTGAAGAACTCTGTTGACGGTTTTATGCACTTCGTTTCTTAGAAATAATATGATAAATTATCAAGCCTTATCATTCCTCACAAAACTTTCGAAAAACGATGATTGTGACTCGGTTTTTTNNNATCAAGCCTTATCATTCCTCACAAAACTTTCGAAAAACGATGATTGTGACTCGGTTTTTTTAGCACGTACTTCAAATTTTTGAGATTTGGGTTTCCGAAGTAGGGTTCGATTTGAAGAAATCTGTTGATGGTTTTATGCACTCTGTTTCATAGAAATAAAATGATAAATCATCAAGCCTTATCATTCCTCACAAAACTTTCGAAAAACGACGATCGTGACTTGGGTTTTTTAGCACGTACTTCAAATTTCCCAGATTTGGGTTTCCGAAGTAGGGTTCGATTTGAAGAACTCTGTTGACGGTTTTATGCACTCTGTTTCTTAGAAATAATATGATAAATCATCAAGCCTTATCATTCCTCACAAAACTTTCGAAAAACGACGATCGTGACTCGATTTTTTTAGCACGTACTTCAAACTTCCACGATTTGGGTTTCCGAAGTAGGGTTCGATTTGAAGAACTCTGTTGACGGTTTTATGCACTCCGTTTCTTAGAAATAATATGATAAATCATCAAGCCTTATCATTCCTCACAAAACTTTCGAAAAACGACGATCGTGACTCGGTTTTTTTAGCACGTACTTCAAATTTCCAAGATTTGGGCTTCCGAAGTAGGGTTTGATTTGAAGAACTCTGTTTACGTTTTTATGCAATCCGTTTCTTAGAAATTATATGATAAATCATCAAGCCTTATCATTCCTCACAAAACTTTCGAAAAACGACGATCGTGACTTGGTTTTTTTAGCACGTACTTCAAATTTCCCAGATTATGGTTTCCGAAGTAGGGTTCGATTTGAAGGACTCTGTTGACGGTTTTATGCACTCTGTTTCTTAGAAATAATATGATAAATTATCAAGCCTTATCATTCCTCACAAAACTTTCGAAAAACGACGATCGTGACTCGATTTTTTTAGCACGTACTTCAAATTTCCCAGATTTGGGCTTCCGAAGTAGGGTTCGATTTGAAGAACTCTGTTGACGTTTTTATGCACTCTGTTTCGTAGAAATAATATGATAAATCATCAAGCCTTATCATTCCTCAAAAAACTTTCGAAAAACAATTATCGTGACTCGATTTTTTTAGCACAGACTTCAAACTTCCACGATTCGGGTTTCCGAAGTAGGGTTCGATTTGAAGAACTCTGTTGACGGTTTTATGCACTTCGTTTCTTAGAAATAATATGATAAATCATCAAGCCTTATCATTCCTCACAAAACCTTCGAAAAACGACGATCGTGACTCGATTTTTTTAGCACGTACTTCAAACTTTCACGATTCGGGTTTCCGAAGTAGGGGTCGATTTGAAGAACTCTGTTGACGGTTTTATGCACTTCGTTTCTTAGAAATAATATGCTAAATCATCAAGCCTTATCATTCCTCACAAAACTTTCGAAAAACGACGATCGTGACTCGGTTTTTTTAGCACGTACTTCAAACTTTCACGATTCGGGTTTCCGAAGTAGGGTTCGATTTGAAGAACTCTGTTGACGTTTTTATGCACTCCGTTTCTTAGAAATAAAATGATAAATCATCAAGCCTTATCATTCCTCACAAAACTTTCGAAAAACGACGATCGTGATTCGGTTTTTTTAGCACGTACTTCAAACTTCCACGATTTGAGTTTCCGAAGTAGGGTTCGATTTGAGAAACTCTGTTGACGTTATTATGCACTCTGTTTCTTAGAAATAATATTCTAAATCATCAAGC
>NW_019274887.1:1241-1828 GCF_002738345.1 Cucurbita maxima | reverse complement strand
AGTCCATATTTTAAGAAACTTTTAAGGGGAGTGATTAAGCATGATTTTTCACAAAAGAATGTCGAAGAAAGAGAGTGTATAAAGCAGTAAAATATTGCTTGAAATCGTAACCCTAATTCGCAAACCCCAAATCGGGACGTTTGAAAAACGTGCTAAAAAAACCGAGTAACTATCCATGTTTCTCAAAACTTTTATGGCGAATGATTACGCATGATGATTTCTAATAGAGGTTCGAAGAAACGGAGTGTATAAAGCAGGAAAAATGTGCTTAAAATTGAAACCCTATTTCGTAAATCCCGAACGTGGGCTTTTGAAACACGTGCTATAAAAAACGAGTAACTGTGAATGTTTCCAAAACTTTTGTGGGGAATGATTAGGCCTGATGATTCAAAATGGAAGAAACGGAGTGTATAAAGCAGCAATAAATTTCTTAAAATCGAAAGGCTAATTCTTAAACGCAAAACCGACACGTGCTAAAAAAACCGAGTAACAGTCAATATTTTAAGAAACTTTTAAGGGGAGTGATTAAGCATGATTTTTTACAAAAGAATGTCGAAGAAAGAGAGTGTATAAAGCAGTAAAATAGT
>NW_019274887.1:954-1209 GCF_002738345.1 Cucurbita maxima | reverse complement strand
GGGCTTTTGAAACACGTGCTGTAAAAAACGAGTAACTGTGAATGTTTTCCAAAACTTTTGTGGGGAATGATTAGGCCTGATGATTCAAAATGGAAGAAACGGAGTGTATAAAGCAGCAATAAATTTCATAAAATCGAAAGCCTAATTCACAAACGCCAAACCGACACGTGCTAAAAAAACCGAGTAACAGTCCATATTTTAAGAAACTTTTAAGGGGAGTGATTAAGCATGATTTTTTACAAAAGAATGTCGAAG
>NW_019274887.1:0-938 GCF_002738345.1 Cucurbita maxima | reverse complement strand
ACCCTAATTCGCAAACCCCAAACCGGGACGTTTGAAAAACGTGCTAAAAAAACCGAGTAACTATCCATGTTTCTCAAAAATTTTATGGCGAATGATTAGGCATGATGATTTCTAATAGAGGGTCGAATAAACGGAGTGTATAAAGCAGGAAAAATGTGCTTAAAATTGAAACCCTGTTTCGTAAACCCCGAACGCGGGCTTTTGAAACACGTGCTATAAAAAACGAGTAACTGTGAATGTTTTCCAAAACGTTTGTGAATCGAAAGCCTAATTCACAAACGCCAAACCGACAAGTGCTAAAAAACCCGAGTAAAAGTCCATATTTTAAGAAACTTTTAAGGGGAGTGATTAAGCATGATTTTTTACAAAAGAATGTCGAAGAAANGTGGGCTTTTGAAACACGTGCTATAAAAAACGAGTAACTGTGAATGTTTCCAAAACTTTTGTGGGGAATGATTAGGCCTGATGATTCAAAATGGAAGAAACGGAGTGTATAAAGCAGCAATAAATTTTTTAAAATCGAAAGGCTAATTCACAAACGCCAAACCGACACGTGCTAAAAAAACCGAGTAACAGTCCATATTTTAAGAAACTTTTATGGGGAGTGATTAAGCATGATTTTTTACAAAAGAATGTCGAAGAAACAGAGTGTATAAAGAAGATAAATAGTGCTTGAAATCGTAACCCTAATTCGCAAACCCCAAACCGGGACGTTTGAAAAACGTGCTAAATAAACCGAGTAACTATCCATGTTTCTCAAAACTTTTATGGCGAATGATTAGGCATGATGATTTCTAATAGAGGGTCGAAGAAACGGAGTGTATAAAGCAGGAAAAATGTGCTGAAATTGAAACCCTGTTTCGTAAACCCCGAACGTGGGCTTTTGAAACACGTGCTATAAAAAACGAGTAACTGTGAATGTTTTCCAAAACTTTTGT
>NW_019274886.1:1895-2085 GCF_002738345.1 Cucurbita maxima | reverse complement strand
CTGTTTTATGCACACCGTTTCATCGAAATCCTATTTTAAATCATCAAGCCTAATCATTCCTCACAAATCTTTCGAAAAAAGAAGACCGTGATTCGGTTTTTTTAACACGTACTTCAAACGTCCCAGATTTGGGTTTCCGAAGTAGGGTTCGATATACAGAACTCTTTTACTATTTTATGCAAACCGTTTC
>NW_019274886.1:0-1888 GCF_002738345.1 Cucurbita maxima | reverse complement strand
TTTATGCAAACCGTTTCTTCGAAATCCTATTCTAAATCATCAAGCCTAATCATTCCTCACAAATCTTTCGAAAAATGTCGACCGTGACTCGGTTTTTTTAACACGTACTTCAAACGTCCCAGACTTGGGTTTCTGAAGTAGGGTTCGATTTTAAGAACTCTTTTACTGTTTTATGCACACCGTTTCTTCGAAATCCTATTCTAAATCATCAAGCCTAACCATTCCTTAAAAATCTTTCAAAAAACGTCGACCGTGACTCGGTTTTTTTAGCACGTACTTCAAACGTCCCAGATTTGGGTTTCCGAAGTAGGGTTCGATTTGAAGAACTCTTTTACTGTTTTATGCACACCGTTTCATCGAAATCCTATTCTAAATCATCAAGCCTAATCATTCCTCACAAATCTTTCGAAAAACAAAGACCGTGACTCGGTTTTTTTAACACGTACTTCAAAAGTCTCAGACTTGGGTTTCCGAAGTAGGGTTCGATTTGAAGAACTATTTTACTGTTTTATGCACACCGTTTCTTCGAAATCCTATTCTAAATCATCAAGCCTAATCATTCCTCACAAATCTTTCGAAAAACAAAGACCGTGACTCGGTTTTTTTAACACGTACTTCAAACGTCCCAGACTTGGGTTTCCGAAGTAGGGTTCGATTTTAAGAACTCTTTTACTGTTTTATGCACACCGTTTCTTCAAAATCCTATTCTAAATCATCAAGCCTAACAATTCCTTAAAAATCTTTCGAAAAACGTCGACCGTGACTCGGTTTTTTTAGCACGTACTTCAAACGTCCCAGATTTGGGTTTCCGAAGTAGGGTTCGATTTGAAGAACTATTTTACTGTTTTATGCACACCGTTTCTTCGAAATCCTATTCTAAATCATCAAGCCTAATCATTCCTCACAAATCTTTCGAAAAACAAAGACCGTGACTCGGTTTTTTTAACACGTACTTCAAACGTCCCAGACTTGGGTTTCCGAAGTAGGGTTCGATTTGAAGAACTATTTTACTGTTTTAAGCACACCGTTTCATCGAAATCCTATTCTAAATCATCAAGCCTAATCATTCCTCACAAATCTTTCGAAAAAAGAAGACCGTGACTCGGTTTTTTTAACACGTACTTCAAACGTCCCAGACTTGGGTTTCCGAAGTAGGGTTCGATTTGAAGAACTCTTTTACTGTTTTATGCACATCGTTTCTTCGAAATCCTATTCTAAATCATCAAGCCTAATCATTCCTCACAAATCTTTCGAAAAACGTCGACCGTGACTCGGTTTTTTTAGCACGTACTTCAAACGTCCCAGATTTGGGTTTCTGAAGTAGGGTTCGATTTGAAGAACTATTTTACTTTTTTCTGCACACCGTTTCTTCAAAATCCTAATCTAAATCATCAAGCCTAATCATTCTTTACAAAACTTTTGAAAAACGTAGACCGTGACTCGGTTTTTTTAGCATGTACTTCAAACGTCTCAGATTTGGGTTTCCGAAGTAGGGTTGGATATGCAGAACTCTTTTTTTATTTTATGCAAACCGTTTCTTCGAAATCCTATTCTAAATCATTAAGCCTAATCATTCCTTACAAATCTTTCGAAAAATGTCGACTGTGACTCGGTTTTTTTAACACGTACTTCAAACGTCCCAGACTTGGGTTTCCGAAGTAGGGTTCGATTTGAAGAACTCTTTTACTGTTTTATGCACACCGTTTCTTCAAAATCCTAATCTAAATCATCAAGCCTAATCATTCCTCACAAAACTTTTGAAAAAACGTAGACCGTGACTCGGTTTTTTTAGCATGTACTTCAAACGTCTCAGATTTGGGTTTCCGAAGTAGGGTTCGATATGCAGAACTCTTTTACTATTTTATGCAAACCGTTTCTTCGAAATCCT
>NW_019274885.1:0-2086 GCF_002738345.1 Cucurbita maxima | reverse complement strand
GGGTTCGATTTGAAGAACTCTTTTGACGTTTTTATGCACTCCGTTTCGTAGAAATAATATGATAAATCATCAAGCCTTATCATTCCTCACAAAACTTTCGAAACACAACGATCGTGACTCGATTTTTTTAGCACGTACTTCAAACTTCCACGATTCGGGTTTCCGAAGTAGGGTTCGATTTGAAGAACTCTGTTGACGGTTTTATGCACTTCGTTTCTTAGAAATAATATGATAAATCATCAAGCCTTATCATTCCTCACAAAACTTTCGAAAAACGACGATTGTGACTCGGTTTTTTTAGCACGTACTTCAAATTTTTCAGATTTGGGTTTCCGAAGTAGGGTTCGATTTGAAGAATTCTGTTGATGGTTTTATGCACTCTGTTTCGTAGAAATAAAATGATAAATCATCAAGCCTTATCATTCCTCACAAAACTTTTGAAAAACGACGATCGTGACTTTGTTTTTTTAGCACGTACTTCAAATTTCCCAGATTTGGGTTTCGGAAGTAGGGTTNCATCAAGCCTTATCATTCCTCACAAAACTTTCGAAAAACGACGATCGTGACTTGGTTTTTTTAGCACGTACTTCAAATTTCCCAGATTTGGGTTTCGGAAGTAGGGTTCGATTTGAAGAACTCTGTTCACGGTTTTATGCACTTCGTTTCTTAGAAATAATATGATAAATCATCAAGCCTTATCATTCCTCACAAAACTTTCGAAAAACGACTATCGTGACTCGGTTTTTTTAGCACGTACTTCAAATTTCCCAGATTTGGGCTTCCGAAGTAGGGTTCGATTTGAAGAATTCTGTTGACGTTTTTATGCACTCCGTTTCGTAGAAATAATATGATAAATCATCAAGCCTTATCATTCCCCACAAAACTTTCGAAAAACAACGATCGTGACTCGATTTTTTTAGCACGTACTTCAAACTTCCACGATTCGGGTTTCCGAAGTAGGGTTCGATTTGAAGAACTCTGTTGACGGTTTTATGCACTTCGTTTCTTAGAAATAATATGATAAATCATCAACCCTTATCATTCCTCACAAAACTTTCGAAAAACGACGATCGTGACTCGGTTTTTTTAGCACGTACTTCAAATTTCCCAGATTTGGGCTTCCGAAGTAGGGTTCGATTTGAAGAACTCTGTTTACGTTTTTATGCAATCCGTTTCTTAGAAATAATATGATAAATCATCAAGCCTTATCATTCCTCACAAAACTTTCGAAAAACAACGATCGTGACTCGATTTTTTTAGCACGTACTTCAAACTTCCACGATTCGGGTTTCCGAAGTAGGGTTCGATTTGAAGAACTCTGTTGACGTTTTTATGCACTCCGTTTCGTAGAAATAATATGATAAATCATCAAGCCTTATCATTCCTCACAAAACTTTCGAAAAACAACGATCGTGACTCGATTTTTTTAGCACGTACTTCAAACATCCATGATTCGGGTTTCCGAAGTAGGGTTCAATTTGAAGAACTCTGTTGACGGTTTTATGCACTTCGTTTCTTAGAAATAATATGATAAATCATCAAGCCTTATCATTCCTCACAAAACTTTCGAAAAACAACGATCGTGACTCGATTTTTTTAGCACGTACTTCAAACTTCCATGATTCGGGTTTCCGAAGTAGGGTTCAATTTGAAGAACTCTGTTGACGGTTTTATGCACTTCGTTTCTTAGAAATAATATGATAAATCATCAAGCCTTATCATTCCTCACAAAACTTTCGAAAAACGACGATTGTGACTCGGTTTTTTTAGCACGTACTTCAAATTTTTCAGATTTTGGTTTCCGAAGTAGGGTTCGATTTGAAGAATTCTGTTGATGGTTTTATGCACTCTGTTTCATAGAAATAAAATGATAAATCATCAAGCCTTATCATTCCTCACAAAACTTTCGAAAAACGACGATTGTGACTTGGTTTTTTAAGCACGTACTTCATATTTCCAAGATTTGGGTTTCGGAAGTAGGGTTCGATTTGAAGAACTCTGTTGGCGGTTTTATGCACTTCGTTTCTTAGAAATAATATGATAAATCATCAAGCCTTATCATTCCTCACAAAACTTTCGAAAAACG
>NW_019274884.1:0-1746 GCF_002738345.1 Cucurbita maxima | reverse complement strand
CCTTTGAAGTTAGGCTCGAGGCTCTATCTTATCTCCCAAGAATATGGTTCATTCTCTATTCACATAGAAATTCTGCAATAGAAAGTGGTACCCTCATCTTCTTTTATAAGACTACCTCAACCTTCATCGAATGATTATGCTATGTTGATTCTTATAGAAGGGAGTAGGAGTAAGAGTAGAGGACTGTTTATGGTCCAAGTCCCAAAAAAGTAAGTCTTGATGTCAAGAAAGAAGAGGAATCCTCATAGTTTCCAAGATTTGAAGAGAATCATACATACACAAATTTCCTTTGTTTGTTTATTCTTGTTGTTTGCTCTCTTCAATTAACATGTTATAAAGACACTTGTAAATTATAATTAAATATAGTTTTTTTTTTCTTTCCAAATATCAATTTGAATTACTTCTTGATTCAAGGTTTAAAAAACCTATTTCAAATCTTATTATATTGCATGCTTCAATTTGATATAATTGTTGGAGGCATTTTTAGAATCAAACTCGGGACCTCTCGCACCCGAAGCGAGAATCATACACTAGACCAAATACCTTGTAGTGGATCTATCAATATTAGTTGCTGGTCCATATCTTTTATGCGCCTCAATATTTTAAATTTATCCACATGTTTTTGTGCTTTAGAACCTATTATTATTGTCTTGTTAACTTCACATTGTTGATAAGCACATTATCCTACGTTTTATATTCTCATGTATTGGCTGAAACCACCACACCTAAATGAAGTTCTCAAATAATCAAATAAATTATAAAGGATAGGGTTATAACAATAAATGAAAAAAACCTGTAATAAAAGGCAAACATGATACCTATGGTGAGCTGTAATAGAAGACAAATATCCTATAATAAAAAATCAAATATGATATATATGGTAAGTTATAATTGTTGGGTTTTATGTCCTAAAACTCATAGTGTGTAAACAAAAACATATTTTATTTTCAATAAAGTTATTATTGTTGCTTATTTATTAAAGATTGTTATTGAATAAAGTGAACTTTACGATCATTAATCTAAATCCAATAAATTTGGTTAACTCAAGTATGCATGCTTGCCACGTTATCCCAAATATTTGAGTGAAATTTTTAGTGTCAAAATTTGGTGATCTCAAATTTGCATGAACATGCAAACATGACTCTATAAATAGAGTGATCATAAAACATGAAATGTCTTCTTCTTGGTGAAAAACCTTGAGAAAAACCTCTCACAAACACTCTCTTCATATATACAAAACCCCTCCCAAGTTTAGTCACTCACCGGATTCCACAATCCCGTTCTAAGGCCGGAGGATAGTGGAGAAGACACTAGTGGTGGCTCGAAACCGGTTCGTGAGGAAAAAGAAATTTGAACTACAAAAGGTTAGTATTCAAACTCATTAAGTTTTAATACTCATGAACATGCTAGTTATTTACTATAATTGATGTTCTAAAAGTGCCTAAGATCCAAATTGCTTCCGCATGTGTTATATTAGCACCATCAATTGGTATCAGAGCAAGTTTTAGGCACTTTATTTACATTAATTTGATCATGGTGGGTACCATTTCTTGAATGAAATTTTGTGGTTTCTAAAGTGGATGGTTTTGGTTTTGGGATTTTTTTATGCTTCTATTTGATACAATTATTGTAATAAGCCTAATGTGTATGGGCTTTAATGAATGAAGAAAGGTATGTAATTTTTATGGAATCATTAGAGTCAATTTTAGGTTGTAATTGATCGAAAATGGAAGAGATAGCAAGCTG
>NW_019274883.1:0-2088 GCF_002738345.1 Cucurbita maxima | reverse complement strand
AAACTTTTTTGGGGAAGGATTAGGCATGATGATTTAGAATAGTATTTAGAAGAAACGGAGTGTATATTACAGTAAAAAAGTGCTTAAAGTCGAACCCTGATTCGTAAACACCAAAACCGGGACGTTTAAAGAACGTGCTAAAAAAACCGAGTTACTGCCGATTTTTTAAGAAAATTTTTTGGGGAAGGATTAGGCATGATGATTTAGAATAGTATTTCGAAGAAACGGAGTGTATATTAAAGTAAAAAAGTGCTTAAAGTCGAACCCTGATTCGTAAACACCAAAACCGGGACGTTTGAAGAACGTGCTAAAAAAACCGAGTTACTGCCGATTTTTTAAGAAAATTTTTTGGGGAAGGATTAGGCATGATGATTTAGAATAGTATTTCGAAGAAACGGAGTGTATATTACAATAAAAAAGTGCTTAAAGTCGAACCTTGATTCGTAAACACCAAAACCGGGACGTTTGAAGAACGTGCTAAAAAAACCGAGTTACTGTCGATTTTTTAAGAAACTTTTTTTGGGAATGATTAGGCATGATGATTTAGAATAGTATTTCGAAGAAACGGAGTGTATATTACAGTAAAAAAGTGCTTAAAGTCGAACCCTGATTCGTAAACACCAAAACCGGGACGTTTGAAGAACGTGCTAAAAAAACCGAGTTACTGTCGATTTTTTAAGAAACTTTTTTGGGGAAGGATTAGGCATGATGATTTAGAATAGTATTTCGAAGAAACGGAGTGTATATTACAGTAAAAAAGTGCTTAAAGTCGAACCCTGTTTCGTAAACACCAAAACCGGGACGTTTGAAGAACGTGCCAAAAAACCGAGTTACTGTCGATTTTTTAAGAAACTTTTTTGGGGTAGGATTAGGCATGATGATTTAGAATAGTATTTCGAAGAAACGGAGTGTATATTACAGTAAAAANAAGGATTAGGCATGATGATTTAGAATAGTATTTCGAAGAAACGGAGTGTATATTACAGTAAAAAAGTGCTTAAAGTCGAACCCTGATTCGTAAACACCAAAACCGGGACGTTTGAAGAACATGCCAAAAAAACTGAGTTACTGTCGATTTTTTAAGAAACTTTTTTGGGGAAGGATTAGGCATGATGATTTAGAATAGTATTTCGAAGAAACGGAGTGTATATTACAGTAAAAAAGTGCTTAAAGTCGAACCCTGATTCGTAAACACCAAAACCGGGACGTTTGAAGAACGTGCTAAAAAAACCGAGTAACTGTCCAATTTTTAAGAAACTTTTACGGGGAATGATTAGGCATGATGATTTAGAATAGTATTTCGAAGAAACGGAGTGTATATTACAGTAAAAAAGTGCTTAAAGTCGAACCCTGTTTCGTAAACACCAAAACCGGGACGTTTGAAGAACGTGCTAAAAAAATCGAGTTACTATCGCTTTTTTAAGAAACTTTTTTGGGGAATGATTAGGCATGATGATTTAGAATGGTATTTCGAAGGAACGGAGTGTATATTACAGTAAAAAAGTGCTTAAAGTCGAACCCTGATTCGTAAACACCAAAACCGGGACGTTTGAAGAACGTGCTAAAAAAATCGAGTTACTATCGCTTTTTTAAGAAACTTTTTTGGGGAAGGATTAGGCATGACGATTTAGAATAGTATTTCGAAGGAACGGAGTGTATATTACAGTAAAAAAGTGCTTAAAGTCGAACCCTGATTCGTAAACACCCAAACCGGGACGTTTGAAGAACGTGCTAAAAAAATCGAGTTACTATCGCTTTTTTAAGAAACTTTTTTGGGGAAGGATTAGGCATGACGATTTAGAATAGTATTTCGAAGGAACGGAGTGTATATTACAGTAAAAAAGTGCTTAAAGTCGAACCCTGATTCGTAAACACCAAAACCGGGACGTTTGAAGAACGTGCTAAAAAAACCGAGTTACTGTCGATTTTTTAAGAAACTTTTTTGGGGAATGATTAGGCACGATGATTTAGAATGGTATTTCGAAGGAACGGAGTGTATATTACAGTAAAAAAGTGCTTAAAGTCGAACCCTGATTCGTAAACACCAAAACCGGGACGTTTGAAGAACGTGCTAAAAAAACCAAGTTA
>NW_019274882.1:1188-2090 GCF_002738345.1 Cucurbita maxima | reverse complement strand
CCTACTTCGGAAACCCAAATCTGGGACGTTTGAAGTACGTGCTAAAAAAATCGAGTCACGGTCGAAGTATTTTGGAAGTTTTGGGGGGAATGATTAAGCTTGATGATTTAGAATAGAATTTCGAAGAAACGGAGTGCATAAAACAGTAAAAGTGTGCTTCAAATCGAACCACACTTCGGAAACTCAAATTTGGGACGTTTGAAGTACGTGCTAAAAAACCGAGTCACGGTCAAAGTTTTTTGGAAGTTTTGGGGGGAATGATTAGGCTTGATGATTTAGAATAGAATTTCGAAGAAACGGAGTGCATAAAACAGTAAAAGTGTTCTTCAAATCGAACCCTACTTCGGAAACCCAAATCTGGGACGTTTGATGTACGTGCCAAAAAAACCGAGTAACGGTCGAAGTTTTTTGGAACTTTTGTGAGGAATGATTAGGCTTGATGATTTAGAATAGAATTTCGAAGAAACGAAGTGCATAAAATAGTAAAAGTGTGCTTCAAATCGAGCCCTACTTCGGAAACCCAAATCTGGGACGTTTGAAGTACGTGCTAAAAAAATCGAGTCACGGTCGAAGTATTTTGGAAGTTTTGGGGGGAATGATTAGGCTTGATGATTTAGAATAGAATTTCGAAGAAACGGAGTGCATAAAACAGTAAAAGTGTGCTTCAAATCGAACCCTACTTCGGAAACCCAAATCTGGGACGTTTGAAGTACGTGCTAAAAAATCCGAGTCACTCTCGACGTTTTTTGGAAGTTTTGTGAGGAATGATTCGGCTTGATGATTTAGAATAGAATTTCGAAGAAACGGAGTGCATAAAACGGTAAAAGTGTGCTTCAAATCGAACCCTACTTCGGAAATCCAAATCTGGAACGTTTGAAGTACGTGCTAAAAGAACCGAGTCA
>NW_019274882.1:918-1066 GCF_002738345.1 Cucurbita maxima | reverse complement strand
GTTTTTTGGAAGTTTTGGGGGGAATGACTAGGCTTGATGATTTAGAATAGAATTTCGAAGAAACGGAGTGCATAAAACAGTAAAAGTGTGCTTCAAATCGAACCCTACTTCGGAAACCCAAATCTGGGACGTTTGAAGTACGTGCTAA
>NW_019274882.1:0-411 GCF_002738345.1 Cucurbita maxima | reverse complement strand
GTAAAAGTGTGCTTCAAATCGAACCCTACTTCGGAAACCCAAATCTGGGACGTTTGAAGTACGTGCTAAAAAATCCGAGTCACTCTCGACGTTTTTTGGAAGTTTTGTGAGGAATGATTCGGCTTGATGATTTAGAATAGAATTTCGAAGAAACGGAGTGCATAAAACGGTAAAAGTGTGCTTCAAATCGAACCCTACTTCGGAAATCCAAATCTGGAACGTTTGAAGTACGTGCTAAAAGAACCGATTGACGGTCGATATTTATTGGAAGTTTTGTGGGGAATGATTAGGCTTGATGATTAAGAATAGAATTTCGAATAAATGGAGTGCATAAAACAGTAATAGTGTGCTTCAAATCGAACCCCACTTCGGAAACTCAAATCTGGGACGTTTGAAGTACGTGCTAAAAAA
>NW_019274881.1:0-2091 GCF_002738345.1 Cucurbita maxima | reverse complement strand
CCGTGACTCGGTTTTTTAGCACGTACTACAAACTTCCCTGTTTGGGTTTCCGAAGCAGGGTTCCATTTGAAGAACTCTTTTATTGTTTTACGCATTCCGTTTCTTAGAAATAATATTCTAAATCATCTAGCCTTATCATTCCTCACAAAATTTTCGACAAACGTCGACCGTGACTCGGTTTTTTTAGCACGTACTACAAACTTCCCTGTTAGGGTTTCGGAAGAAGAGTTCCATTTGAAGAACTCTTTTACTGTTTTACGCACTACGTTTCTTAGAAATAATATTCTAAATCATCTAGCCTTATCATTCCTCACAAAACTTTCGACAAACGTCGACCGTTAAATAGGGTTTCGGAAGAAGGGTTCCATTTGAAGAACTTTTTTACTGCTTTACGCACTCCGTTTCTTAGAAATAATATTCTAAATCATCAAGCCTTATCATTCCTCACAAAACTTTCGACAAACGTCGACCGTGACTCGGTTTTTTTAGCACGTACTACAAACTTCCCTGTTAGGGTTTCGGAAGAAGAGTTCCATTTGAAGAACTCTTTTACTGTTTTACGCACTCCGTTTCTTAGAAATAATATTCTAAATCATCAAGCCTTATCATTCCTCACAAAACTTTCGACAAACGTCGACCGTGACTCGGTTTTTTTAGCACGTACTACAAACTTCCCTGTTAGGGTTTCGGAAGAAGAGTTCCATTTGAAGAACTCTTTTACTGTTTTACGCACTCCGTTTCTTAGAAATAATATTCTAAATCATCTAGCCTTATCATTCCTCACAAAACTTTCGACAAACGTCGACCGTGACTCGGTGTTTTTTAGCACGTACTACAAACTTCTCTGTTTGGGTTTCTGAAGGAGGGTTCCATTTGAAGAACTCTTTTATTGTTTTACGCAATCCGTTTCTTAGAAATAATATTCTAAATCATCTAGCCTTATCATTCCTCACAAAACTTTCGACAAACGTCGACCGTGACTCGGTTTTTTTAGCACGTACTACAAACTTCCTTGTTAGGGTTTCGGAAGAAGGGTTCCATTTGAAGAACTCTTTTACTGTTTTACAAACTCAGTTTCTTAGAAATAATATTCTAAATCATCAAGCCTTATCATTCCTCACAAAACTTTTGACAAACGTCGACCGTGACTCGGTTTTTTTAGCACGTACTACAAACTTCCCTTTTAGGGTTTCGGAAGAAGGGTTCCATTTGAAGAACTCTTTTACTGTTTTACGCACTCCGTTTCTTAGAAATAATATTCTAAATCATCAAGCCTTATCATTCCTCACAAAACTTTCGACAAACGTCGACCGTGACTCGGTTTTTTTAGCACGTACTACAAACTTCCCTGTTAGGGTTTCGGAAGAAGGGTTCCATTTGAAGAACTCTTTTACTGTTTTACGCAATCCGTTTCTTAGAAATAATATTCTAAATCATCTAGCCTTATCATTTCTCAGAAAACTTTCGAAAAACGTCGACCGTGACTCGGTTTTTTTAGCACGTACTACATACTTCCCTGTTAGGGTTTCAAAAGAAGGGTTCCATTTGAAGAACTCTTTTACTGTTTTACGCACTCCGTTTCTTAGAAATAATATTCTAAATCATCAAGTCTTATCATTCCTCACAAAACTTTCGACAAACGTCGACCGTGACTCGGTTTTTTAGCACGTACTACAAACTTCCCTGTTAGGGTTTCGGAAGAAGAGTTCCATTTGAAGAACTCTTTTACTGTTTTACGCACTCCATTTCTTAGAAATAATATTCTAAATCATCTAGCCTTATCATTCCTCACAAAATTTTCGACAAACGTCGACCGTGACTCGGTTTTTTAGCACGTACTACAAACTTCCCTGTTAGGGTTTCGGAAGAAGAGTTCCATTTGAAGAACTCTTTTACTGTTTTACGCATTCCGTTTCTTAGAAATAATATTCTAAATCATCTAGCCTTATCATTCCTCACAAAATTTTCGACAAACGTCGACCGTGACTCGGTTTTTTTAGCACGTACTACAAACTTCCGTGTTAGGGTTTCGGAAGAAGGGTTCCATTTGAAGAACTCTTTTACTGTTTTACGCACTCCGTTTCTTAGAAA
>NW_019274880.1:0-2091 GCF_002738345.1 Cucurbita maxima | reverse complement strand
GGTTTTCGAAGTAGGGTTCGATTTGACGAACTCTTTTACTGTTTTATGCACTCCGTTTCTTCAAAACTATATTCTAAATCATCAAGCCTAATCATTCCTCACAAAACTTTCGAAAATCGTCGAAAGGTACTAGGTGTTTTTTGGCACGTACTTCAAACGTCCTCGATTTGTGTTTTCGAAGTAGGGTTCGATTTGACGAACTCTTTTACTGTTTTATGCACTCCGTTTCTTCGAAACTATATTCTAAATCATCAAGCCTAATCATTCCTCACAAAACTTTCGAAAATCGTCGAAAGGGACTAGGTGTTTTTTTGGCACGTACTACAAACGCCCCAGATTTAAGTTTCCGAAGTAGGGTTCGATTTGAAGAACTCTTTTACTGTTTTATGCACTCCGTTTCTTCGAAACTATATTCTAAATCATCAAGCCTAATCATTCCTCACAAAACTTTCGAAAATCGTCGAAAGGGACTAGGTGTTTTTTGGCACGTACTTCAAACGTCCCCGATTTGTGTTTTCGAAGTAGGGTTCGATTTGACGAACTCTTTTACTGTTTTATGCACTCCGTTTCTTCGAAACTATATTCTAAATCATCAAGCCTAATCATTCCTCACAAAACTTTCGAAAATCGTCGAAAGGGACTAGGTGTTTTTTGGCATGTACTTCAAACGTCCCCGATTTGTGTTTTCGAAGTGGGGTTCGATTTGACGAACTCTTTTACTGTTTTATGCACTCCGTTTCTTCGAAACTATATTCTAAATCATCAAGCCTAATCATTCCTCACAAAACTTTCGAAAATCGTCGATAGTGTCTCGGGTTTTTCGCACGTACTTCAAACGTCCCAGATTTGGGTTTCCGAAGTAGGATTCGATTTGACGAACTCTTTTACTGTTTTATGCACTCCGTTTCTTCGAAACTATATTCTAAATCTTCAAGCCTAATCATTCCTCACAAAACTTTCGAAAATCGTCGAAAGGGACTAGGTGTTTTTTGGCACGNACAGTCTCTCGGTTTTTTCGCACGTACTTCAAACGTCCCAGATTTTGGTTTCCGAAGTAGGGTTCGATTTGAAGAACTCTTTTACTGTTTTATGCACTCCGTTTCTACGAAACTATATTCTAATTCATCAAGCCTAATCATTCCTCACAAAACTTTCGAAAATCGTCGAAAGGGACTAGGTGTTTTTTGGCACGTACTTCAAACGAACCCGATTTGTGTTTTCGAAGTAGGGTTCGATTTGAAGAACTCTTTTACTGTTTTATGCACTTCGTTTCTTCGAAACTATATTCTAAATTATCAAGCCTAATCATTCCTCACAAAACTTTCGAAAATCGTCGAAAGGGACTAGGTGTTTTTTGGCACGTACTGCAAACGTCCCCGATTTGTGTTTTCGAAGTAGGGTTCGATTTGACGAACTCTTTTACTGTTTTATGCACTCCGTTTCTTCGAAACTATATTCTAAATCATCAAGGCTTATCATTCCTCACAAAACTTTAGAAAATCGTCGAAAGGGACTAGGTATATTCTAAATCATCAAGGCTTATCATTCCTCACAAAACTTTAGAAAATCGTCGAAAGGGACTAGGTGTTTTTTGGCACGTATTTCAAACGTCCCCGATTTGTGTTTTCGAAGTAGGGTTCGATTTGCCGAACTCTTTTACTGTTTTATGGACTCCGTTTCTTCGAAACTATATTCGAAATCATCAAGCCTAATCATTCCTCACAAAACATTCGAAAATCGTCGAAAGGGACTAGGTGTTTTTTGGCACGTACTTCAAACGTCCCCGATTTGTGTTTTCGAAGTAGGGTTCGATTTGACGAACTCTTTTACTGTTTTATGCACTCCGTTTCTTCGAAACTATATTCTAAATCATCAAGCCTAATCATTCCTCACAAAACATTCGAAAATCGTCGAAAGGGACTAGGTGTTTTTTGGCACGTACTTCAAACGTCCCCGCTTTGTGTTTTCGAAGTAGGGTTCGATTTGACGAACACTTTTACTGTTTTTTGCACTCCGTTTCTTCGAAACTATATTCTAAATCATCAAGCCTAATCATTCCTCACAAAACTTTCGAAAATCGTCGAAAGGGAC
>NW_019274879.1:0-2091 GCF_002738345.1 Cucurbita maxima | reverse complement strand
TCTCATCGAGTTGACCCAGGCTCACAAGGTTAGCCTTGAGCCTCGGGATGAAATAGACGTCGGTCAGCTTGCGATGCTCGCCTCCCTTGCTGGTGAACAGGATGGTGCCGCGTCCTTCGATCTCGACAACGGAGCCGTCGCCAAATTTCACCGTCCCGCGGATCCCCGAGTCGAGCTCGGAGAACGCAGATCTAGCCCCGGTCATATGGTTTGTTGCCCCTGTGTCTAGGATCCATCGCCGGTCCTTGTGTTGCTCGTCCCGCTAGCTGATCTGAGCGAACACTCGCTCCTCCTCCAGTTGAATTGGCTCCCTAGCTAGTGCCACCTTTGCTACGCCCAGCTGGAGCTCTTTCTCGAGTTCAACATCGTCGTCGATTACCTCCATCTCCGTGGATTTGAAATCGACCATGGGGACACATGTCGTTACCATGAAGAGAGCTGGCTCGTCCTCCTCGGATTGAGCCACATGGGCCTTTTCGGCCTTTTCCTTGTTCCTAAGCTTGCTCCAACAATTCCTGCTTAGGTGTTCTCTCTTCCCACAGTTCGAGCAGATCGGCCTGCCATTGGTCGACTCCTTCTTTAGATTCCCATCTTTCCCGCGCATACGCCCGTGGGAGATCCATGGCTTCTTACCGTCTTTGCGGCTGGAGGAGGACCCATTGCTCTCGCCGGTGTTGTCACGGAGCTTTAGGCGTGCAAGCCATTCCTCCTCAGTGAGGAGTAGACGACCCTCCTTGTCGACAGCTAAAATGGTGTTTTTCTTCCGCTGCTCGACGTTACGCAGTCTTCCGATCACCTCTTCCACCGTTAGGTCATTTACGTCAACCAATGTCTCGATTGAAATCGCAACTTGCTCGAGGTGATCAGGGATGACCTGCAGCATCTTCTTCACGATTTCTGTCTCGCTGATGCTGCCACCGAGTTTGGTGATGCTATTGGCAAGCCCCGTGATCCGCATTGAAAAATCATCGACGGATTTGCCGGTCCATGAAGTGGATCTCCGAGAGCTTCTTTCGTAGCTGCTCGATGTTGTATTCCCGCACTCGCTGTACACCGACCCGACGGGATTTGATTCCCTCCCAGGCCGATTGCGCGGTGCGCTTGGTGGAGAGAGATGCCAGCATCTCTGGGGGCACACAGATGAGCGTAATATGGTGGCGAACGCCAGCCGATCCTCAATCGTTTCTCCTTCCTCTGGCTCGACAGCATATGCCCATAACCCTTGTGCCTGTAGGTTGACGCGCATCAACAAGGTCCACTCGTTATAGTATTACGGCGAACGCCAGCCGATCCTCAATCGTTTCTCCTTCCTCTGGCTCGAGAGCATATGCCCATAACACTTGTGCCTGTAGGTTGACGCGCATCAACAAGGTCCACTCGTTATAGTTGTCAATAAGGTCCACTCCCAGGCCGATTGCGCGGTGCGCTTGGTGGAGAGAGATGCCAGCATCTCTGTGCCCTGGGGGCACACAGATCGTAATATGGCGGCGAACGCCAGCCGATCCTCAACGATAACTTGACGCCCGACATCATGGCGACGGCGTGGAGGAGTCAGTGAGCCTGCCCGAGATGGGCCCCAGATGTGTGTGTTTTTACACTTTGCATTTTCTTCTACTCGAACCTGAGACCTGTAAAATGTTAGGTCAAAGCCCTAAACACTTGAGCTATTCAACTTGTTTGTTGATAGGTTGGCTCCTCTGCAATGATATACACCGATCTTCAACCGTTATTTATTCTGAACAAATCTCCTATTTAAAATATAAATTATTCTAAATATGGCGGTAGAGTGGCCTCCCTACAAACTTTCCTCTAAAATTTTGCTGATCCATTCGACGTGTTTTGTCAAATGGTCAAACGGAGATTTTCTGAAATCGTGTGAATAAGAAAAAACGGTAAAAACTCAGGTTTTATCTAACAAGTATTCCCGCTTGTCACTCGAGAGACCTGAGTTTGAACCCCGACAATAATAAGCTTAATTTTCTTTTGTAAATTTGCACGGCATTTGAAATTGGATTACTTGTTCCGAATCTTCGATTGATAAATTCTAGAGCGTTGACAATGGATCACTTTTTCTAAACATGATTGGTAAAA
>NW_019274878.1:1895-2093 GCF_002738345.1 Cucurbita maxima | reverse complement strand
TCGAGTTCCCGGAAAAAAACATGGTAAAACTCGAGATATTCGACCGTATGACGGCTCGGAAAAATCGTGTCTGGGCCTGGCAGACCAAAAATGCCTCAAAATGTACTATATAGGGGGGTGACTAGTCCGCATGGGCTGGCCACGGGGGCGCCCCCTATATCCTCCGCCACCCCCACGCCCCAAGCACTATGCGCCGCA
>NW_019274878.1:0-1465 GCF_002738345.1 Cucurbita maxima | reverse complement strand
GCTCCCCATCCCTCGCCCATTAATTGCGAAAGTACGTGTGGAGTGGTCGGTTTGTTGTAATTTTTTTTCTGGGAGCTAAGAAACATGAAAACATGATTCCCACAAAATTTCAGATTTTTTTGACGGCTCTAGCTATTTTTTCTAATTTCTCGTTATTTAATATTTAAAAATTCATTAAAAAAAATTGGTTGGTTGAAAAATTATGAAACTTGATTTATAGATCCATTAGAATGTCCCATTCATGAATCAATCGAGTTCCTGGAAAAAAACATTGTAAAACTCGAGATATTCGACCGTATGACGCCTCAGAAAAATCGTGTCTAGGCCTGGCAGACCAAAAATGCCTCAAAATGTACTATATAGGGGGGTGACTAGTCTGCATGGGCTGGCCACGGGGGCGCCCCCTATATCCTCCGCCACCCCCACGCCCCAAGCACTATGCGCCGCACATGGGCATATGCTTGGGGTGTGGGGGTGGTGGATGGCAGACGACGGCGGTTGACGGCGGCGGTGCGGTGGCGAAACTTGCGGGTTCGAGGTATTTGTCGGTTGCGCCTTCGGGCGTGCAACGTGATCCTTCTTGAGATGGGACTGTTGCGATGTTGCCTTCTAACTTGGGCTGCCTTCGGGATGGTGGATGGTAGGAACGACGACAAAGCGTGCAAGGTGGGGTGGAGTTGGGTGCCTTCGGGCGTCCAACATGAGCCTCGTCGAGCGTGCGGCGTTGTGGTGACGCCGTCGGGCCATCCTTGGGGCAGCCCTATGTTTTGAAGGCCTGTGGTGCCAGGGACATGTTCGGCTGGTTGGAATCGGGTGCCTTTGGGCGTGCGACATGAGCCTCGTCGAGCGCGGGACGTTGCAATGTTGCCTTCTAAACTGGGATTCTCTGGTGTGAGGATCGTGGATGTCTGCCGGTACGATGATGAAACATGCAAGGTGGGGTGGAGCCGGGTGCCTTCGGGCGTGCGGCATGAACCTCGTTGAGTGTGGGACGTCGTTGTGGCATGCCTCCCTTCCTCGGGCCAGCCCTGTGTTCGGAAGGCTGCGTGGTGGCAGAACATGCTTGGTGGGGCGGAGTCAAATGACCGTGGGCGTGCGACATGAGACTAGTTGGGCATGGAATGTCGCCTTCTAACTTGTGCTGCCTTCGGGATGGTGGATGGTCGGAACGACGACAAAGCGTGCAAGGTGGGGTGGAGTTGGGTGCCTTCGGGCGTCCAACATGAGCCTCGTCGAGCGTGCGGCGTTGTGGTGACGCAGTCCGGCCATCCTTGGGGCAGCCCTATGTTTTGAAGGCGTGTGGTGCCAGAACATGTTCGGCTGGTTGGAATCGGGTGCCTTTGGGCGTGCGACATGAGACTAGTTGGGCATGGAATGTGGCCTTCTAACTTGTGCTGCCTTCGGGATGGTGGATGGTCGGAGCGACGACAAAGCGTGCAAGGTGGGGTGGAGTTGGGGGCCTTCG
>NW_019274877.1:0-1155 GCF_002738345.1 Cucurbita maxima | reverse complement strand
GGGTGTGTGGGAGCACGGGTTGGGCGCTCGCGTGCCCGCTAAGGCCTACGGCCCGCAATCGTGGGGCGCCAGTGCCCGCCCCCTCGTGCGCGCGCCGAGCCCCACGCCGCAGCAGCGCCCCCATCGCCCTTGCGCGCACATCATGCCCGCCAACACCTGCGCGCGCTACCGCTAGGAGGTTAACCCGCGCGCGCTACCCCCGTGCACACGCCGAGCCCCATCCTACGCTGCGCGCGATACGTGTCGTACCAACAGCATATCAAAAGTGTTGGATTTTACCTCCATTAAAAAACAAAAAAAACACCACACCCAATGATGTGGGAGCGAAAGAATGCTTATCTCAAACATTAAAATGAAGAGTTTTCATACCGGAGCAAGTACGTTACACCAAGACGTCCACCATGACCTTGTGCTTACAACCATCACCCATTAATTGCGAAAGTACGTGTGGAGTGGTCGGTTTGCCGTAATTTTTTTCTTGGGAGCTAAGCAAGATGGAAGAATGATTCCCACAAAATTTCTAGAGCAAGTACACTACACCATGACCTTGTGCTCACAACCATCACCCATTAATTGCGAAAGTACGTGTGGAGTGATCGGTTTGCTGTAATTTTTTTCCTGGGAGATAAGCAATATGAAAGAATGATTCCCACAAAATTTCAGATTTTTTTGACAGCTGTAGCTATTTTTTCTAATTTCGCATTATTTAATGTTGAAAAATTCATTAAAAAAAATTGGTCGGTTGAAAAGTCATGAAACTTGATTTATAGACCCATGAGAATGTCCCATTCGTGAATCGATCGAGTTCCCGGAAAAAAACATGGTAAAACTCGAGATATTCGACCGTATGACGGCTCGGAAAAATCGTGTCTGGGCCTGGCAGACCAAAAATGCCTCAAAATGTACTATATAGGGGGGTGACTAGTCTGCATGGGCTGGCCACGGGGGCGCCCCCTATATCCTCCGCCACCCCCACGCCCCAAGCACTATGCGCCGCACATGGGCATATGCTCGGGTCGTCGAGGTGATGGTCGGAGGTCGAGGGCGGTTGACGGCGGTGGTGCGGTGGCGGAACGCGCACGGTGGGGCAGTGTCGGAACGTTCCCGCGCTCTGGCCAGCCCCGCCCTGCCCCACTCGCGTGCGTCCCGCCCGCT
>NW_019274876.1:1727-2096 GCF_002738345.1 Cucurbita maxima | reverse complement strand
GATTTCGAAGAAACGGTGTGCATAAAACAGTAAAAGAGTTCTTCAAATCGAACCCTACTTCGGAAACCCAAGTCTGGGACGTTTGAAGTACGTGCTAAAAAAACCGAGTCACGGTCGACATTTGTCGAAAGATTTGAGAGGAATGATTATTAGGCTTGATGATTTAGAATAGGATTTCGAAGAAACGGTGTGCATAAAACAGTAAAAGAGTTCTTCAAATCGAACCCTACTTCGGAAACCCATGTCTGGGACGTTTGAAGTACGTGCTAAAAAACCGAGTCACGGTCTATGTTTTTTGAAATATTTGTGAGAAATGATTAGGCTAGATGATTTAGAAAAGGATTTCGAAGAAACGGTGTGCATAAAACA
>NW_019274876.1:1112-1477 GCF_002738345.1 Cucurbita maxima | reverse complement strand
TTCAAATCGAACCCTACTTCGGAAACCCAAGTCTGGGACGTTTGAAGTACGTGCTAAAGAAACCGAGTCACGGTCGACGTTTGCCGAAAGATTTGTGTGGAATGATTAGGCTTGATGATTTAGAATAGGATTTCGAAGAAACGGTGTGCATAAAACAGTAAAAGAGTTCTTCAAATCGAACCCTACTTCGGAAACCCAAGTCTGGGACGTTTGAAGTACGTGCTAAAAAAACCGAGTCACGGTCTATGTTTTTCGAAAGATTTGTGAGGAATGATTAGGCTTGATGATTTAGAATAGAACTTCGAAGAAACGGTGTGCATAAAACAGTAAAAGAGTTCTTCAAATCGAACCCTACTTCGAAAACC
>NW_019274876.1:717-958 GCF_002738345.1 Cucurbita maxima | reverse complement strand
CAGTCGAGGTTTTTAAAAAGTTTTGTGAGGAATGATTAGGCTTGATGATTTAGAATAGGATTTCGAAGAAACGGTGTGCATAAAACAGTAAAAGAGTTCTTCAAATCGAACCCTACTTCGAAAACCAGAATCTGGGACGTTTGAAGTACATGCTAAAAAAACCATGTCACGGTCGACGTTTTTCGAAAGATTTGTGTGGAATGATTAGGCTAGATGATTTAGAAAAGGATTTCGAAAAAAC
>NW_019274876.1:0-611 GCF_002738345.1 Cucurbita maxima | reverse complement strand
ATAAAACAGTAAAAGAGTTCTTCAAATCGAACCCTACTTCGGAAACCAAAATCTGGGACGTTTGAAGTACGTGCTAAAGAAACCGAGTCACGTTCGACGTTTGTCGAAAGATTTGGGTGGAATGATTAGGCTCGATGATTTAGAATAGGATTTCGAAGAAACGGTGTGCATAAAACAGTAAAAGAGTTCTTCAAATCGAACCCTACTTCGGAAACCAAAATCTGGGACGTTTGAAGTACGTGCTAAAGAAACCGAGTCACGGTCGACGTTTGTCGAAAGATTTGTGTGGTATGATTAGGCTTGATGATTTAGAATAGGATTTCGAAGAAACGGTGTGCATAAAACAATAAAAGAGTTCTTCAAATCGAACCTTACTTCGGAAACCCAAATCTGGGACGTTTGAAGTACATGCTAAAAAAACCGAGTCACGGTCGAAGTTGTCCAAAAGTTTTGTGTGGAATGATTAGGCTTGATGACTTAGAACAGAACTTCGAAGAAACGGTGTGCATAAAACAGTAAAAGAGTTCTTCAAATCGAACCCTACTTCGGAAACCCAAGTCTGGGACGTTTGAAGTACGTTCTAAAAAAACCGAGTCACGGTCGACATTTTT
>NW_019274875.1:383-2097 GCF_002738345.1 Cucurbita maxima | reverse complement strand
CGAGTCACGATCGATGTTTTTCTAAAGTCTTGTGAGGAATAATAAGGCTTGATGATTTAGAATATTATTTCTAGGAAACAGAGTGCATAAAAGAGTAAAAGAGTTCTTCAAATCGAACCCTACTTCGGAAACCCAAATCTTGGAAGTTTGAAGTACGTGCTAAAAAAACCGAGTCACAATCGACGTTTTTCGAATGTTTTGTGAGGAATGTTAAGGCTTGATGATTTAGAATATTATTTCTAAGAAACGGAGTGCATAAAACAGTAAAAGAGTTCTTCAAATCGAACCCTACTTCGGAAACCCAAATCTGGGAAGTTTAAAGTACGTGCTAAATAACCCGAGTCACGATCGATGTTTTTCTAAAGTCTTGTGAGGAATAATAAGGCTTGATGATTTAGAATATTATTTCTAGGAAACAGAGTGCATAAAAGAGTAAAAGAGTTCTTCAAATCGAACCCTACTTCGGAAACCCAAATCTGGGAAGTTTGAAGTACGTGCTAAAAAAACCTAGTCACGATCGACGTTTTTCGAATTTTATGTGAGGAAAGATAACGCTTGATGATTTAGAATATTATTTCTAAGAAACGGAGTGCATAAAACAGTAAAAGAGTTCTTCAAATCGAACCCTACTTCGGAAACCCAAATCTGGGAAGTTTGAAGTACGTGCTAAAAAAACCTAGTCACAATCGACGTTTTTCGAATGTTATGTGAGGAAAGATAACGCTTGATGATTTAGAATATTATTTCTAAGAAACGGAGTGCATAAAACAGTAAAAGAGTTCTTCAAATCGAACCCTACTTCGGAAACCCAAATCTGGGAAGTTTGAAGTACGTGCTAAAAAAACCTAGTCACAATCGACGTTTTTCGAATGTTATGTGAGGAAAGATAACGCTTGATGATTTAGAATATTATTTCTAAGAAACGGAGTGCATAAAACAGTAAAAGAGTTCTTCAAATCGAACCCTACTTCGGAAACCCAAATCTGGGAAGTTTGAAGTACGTGCTAAATAACCCTAGTCACGATCGATGTTTTTCTAAAGTCTTGTGAGGAATGATAAGGCTTGATGATTTAGAATATTACTAGTCACGATCGATGTTTTTCTAAAGTCTTGTGAGGAATGATAAGGCTTGATGATTTAGAATATTATTTCTAAGAAACAGAGTGCATAAAACAGTAAAAGAGTTCTTCAAATCGAACCCTACTTCGAAGACCCAAATCTTGGAAGTTTGAAGTAAGTGCTAAAAAAACCTAGTCACGATCGACGTTTTTCGAATGTTATGTGAGGAAAGATAACGCTTGATGATTTAGAATATTATTTCTAAGAAACGGAGTGCATGAAACAGTAAAAGAGTTCTTCAAATCGAACCCTACTTCGAAAACCCAAATCTGGGAAGTTTGAAGTACAAACAGTAAAAGAGTTCTTCAAATCGAACCCTACTTCGAAAACCCAAATCTGGGAAGTTTGAAGTACGTGCTAAAAAATCCGAGTCACGATCGACGTTTTTCGATTGTTTTGTGAGGAATGTTAAGGCTTGACGATTTAGAATATTATTTCTAAGAAACGAAGTGCATAAAACAGTAAAAGAGTTCTTCAAATCGAACCCTACTTCGGAAACCCAAATCTGGGAAGTTTGAAGTACGTGCTAAAAAAACTTAGTCACGATCGACGTTTTTCGAATTTTATGTGAGGAAAGATAACGCTTGATGATTTA
>NW_019274875.1:0-153 GCF_002738345.1 Cucurbita maxima | reverse complement strand
AGTCACGATCGACGTTTTTCGAATGTTATGTGAGGAAAGATAACGCTTGATGATTTAGAATATTATTTCTAAGAAACGGAGTGCATAAAACAGAAAAAGAGTTCTTCAAATCGAACCCTACTTCGGAAACCCAAATCTGGGAAGTTTGAAGTA
>NW_019274874.1:0-2098 GCF_002738345.1 Cucurbita maxima | reverse complement strand
CAGATTTGGGTTTCCGAAGTAGGGTTCGATTTTAAGAACTCTGTTGACGGTTTTATGCACTCCGTTTCTTAGAAATAATAATCTAAATCATCAAACCTTATCATTCCTCACAAAACCTTCGAAAAACCATGATCGTGACTCGGTTTTTTTAGTACGTACTTCAAACTTCCACGATTTAGGTTTCTGAAGTAGGGTTCGATTTGAAGAACACTGTTGACGGTTTTATGCACTCCGTTTCTTAGAAATAATATTTTAAATCATCAAGCCTTATCATTCCTCACAAAACTTTCGAAAAACGACGATCGTGACTCGGTTTTTTCAGCACGTACTTAAAAATTCAGATTTCGAGTTCCGAAGTAGGGTTCGATTTGAAGAACTCTGTTGACGGTTTGATGCACTCCGTTTGTTAGAAAGAATATTCTAAATGATCAAGCCTTATCATTCCTCACAAAACTTTCGAAAAACGACGATCGTGACTCGGTTTTTTTAGCACGTACTTCAAACTTCCACGATTTGGGTTTCCGAAGTAGGGTTCGGTTTGAAGAACACTGTTGACGGTTTTATGCACTCCGTTTCTTAGAAATAATATGATAAATCATCAAACGTTATCATTCCTCACAAAACTTTCGAAAAACGACGATCGTGACTCGGTTTTTTCAGCACGTACTTAAAAATTCAGATTTCGAGTTCCGAAGTAGGGTTCGATTTGAAGAACTCTGTTGAGAGTTTTATGCACTCTGTTTCTTAGAAATAATATGATAAATCATCGAGCCTTATCATTCCTCAAAAAACTTTTGAAAAACGACGATCGTGACTTGGTTTTTTTAGCACGTACTTCAAACTTTTCAGATTTGGGTTTCCGAAGTAGGGTTCAATTTTAAGAACTCTGTTGACGGTTTTATGCACTCCGTTTCTTAGAAATAATATGATAAATCATCAAGCCTTATCATTTCACACAAAACTTTCGAAAAACAACGATCGTGACTCTGTTTTTTTAGCACGTACTTCAAACTTCCCAGATTTTGGTTTCCAAAGTAGGGTTCGATTTGAAGAACTCTTTTGACGGTTTTATGCTCTCCGTTTCTTATTAATAATATTATAAATCATCAAGCCTTATATTCCATACAAAACTTTCGAAAAACGACGATCGTGCCTCGGTTTTTTTAACACCTACTTCAAACTTCCACGATTTGGGTTTCCAAGTAGGGTTCGATTTGAAGAACTCTGTTGACAGTTTTATGCCCTCTGTTTTTAGAAATAAAATGATAAATCATCGAGCCTTATCATTCCTCAAAAAACTTTTGAAAAACGACGATCGTGACTCGGTTTTTTTAGCACGTACTTCAAACTTCCTAGATTTGGGTTTCCGAAGTTGGGTTCGATTTGAAGAACTCTGTTGGCGGTTTTATGCACTCCGTTTCTTAGAAATAATATGTTAAATGATCAAGCCTTATCATTCATCACAAAACTTTCGAAAAACGACGATCGTGACTCGGTTTTTTTAGCACGTACTTCAAACTTCCACGATTTGGGTTTCCGAAGTAGGGTTCGATTTGAAGAACTCTGTTGGCGGTTTTATGCACTCCGTTTCTTCGAAATTCTATTCTAAATCATCAAGCCGAATCATTCCCCACAAATGTTTTGAAAAACGTCGACCGTGACTCGGTTTTTTTAGCACGTACTTCAAACTTCCACGATTTGGGTTTCCGAAGTAGGGTTCGATTTGAAGAACTCTGTTGGCGGTTTTATGCACTCCGTTTCTTAGAAATAATATTTTAAATCATCAAGCCTTATCATTCCTCACAAAACTTTCGAAAAACGACGATCGTGACTCGGTTTTTTTAGCACGTACTTCAAACTTCCCAGATTTGGGTTTCTGAAGTAGGGTTCGATTTGAAGAATTCTGTTGACGGTTTTATGCTCTCCGTTTCTTAGAAATAATATTCTAAATAATCAAACCTTATCATTCCCCACAAAACCTTCGAAAAACGACGATCGTGACTCGGTTTTTTTAGCACGTACTTCAAACTTCCACGATTTGGGTTTCCGAAGTAGGGTTCGATTTGAAGAACACTGTTGACGGTTTTATGCACTCCGT
>NW_019274873.1:1935-2097 GCF_002738345.1 Cucurbita maxima | reverse complement strand
AGTCTTGATGATTTAGAATAGAATGTCAAAGAAACGGAGTGTAGAAAAATAGTACTTAAAATCGAAACCCTAATTTCTGAACCCTAATCGAGGAAGTTTGAACCACGTGATAAAAAAACTGAGTAGCAGTCGGCGTTTTTCGAAATTCCTGCTCGGAGTGAT
>NW_019274873.1:0-1726 GCF_002738345.1 Cucurbita maxima | reverse complement strand
AATCGATTCCCTAACCTAGTTACTTTGAAGTACGTGCTAAAAAAACTGTGTCATGGTCGACGTTTCTCGAAACTTTTGTTGGGAATGTTTAGTTTAGTCTTGATGATTTAGAATAGAATGTCAAAGAAACGGAGTGTAGAAAAATAGTACTTAAAATCGAAACCCTAATTTGTGAACCCTAATCCAGGAAGTTTGAACCACGTGATAAAAAAACTGAGTAGCGGTCGGCGTTTTTCGAAATTCCTGCTCGGAGTGATCGGGAATAATGATTTAGAATAGAATTTTGAAGAAATGGAGTGCATAAAACAGTAAAAGAGTGCTTTAAATCGATTCCCTAACCTGGTTACTTTGAAGTACGTGCTAAAAAAACTGTGTCACGGTTGACGTTTCTCGAAACTTTTGTTGGGAGTGTTTAGTTTAGTCTTGATGATTTAGAATAGAATGTCAAAGAAACGGAGTGTAGAAAAATAGTACTTAAAATCGAAACCCTAATTTGTGAACCCTAATCCAGGAAGTTTGAACCACGTGATAAAAAAACTGAGTAGCGGTCGGCGTTTTTCGAAATTCCTGCTCGGAGTGATCGGGAATAATGATTTAGAATAGAATTTTGAAGAAATGGAGTGCATAAAACAGTAAAAGAGTGCTTTAAATCGATTCCCTAACCTGGTTACTTTGAAGTACGTGCTAAAAAAACTGTGTCACGGTCGACGTTTCTCGAAACTTTTGTTGGGAATGTTTAGTTTAGTCTTGATGATTTAGAATAGAATGTCAAAGAAACGGAGTGTAGAAAAATAGTACTTAAAATCGAAACCCTAATTTGTGAACCCTAATCCAGGAAGTTTGAACCACGTGATAAAAAAACATAGTAGCGGTCGGCATTTTTCGAAATTCCTGCTCGGAGTGATCGGGAATAATGATTTAGAATAGAATTTTGAAGAAATGGAGTGCATAAAACAGTAAAAGAGTGCTTTAAATCGATTCCCTAACCTTGTTAGTTAGAAGTACGTGCTAAAAAAACTGTGTCACGGTTGACGTTTCTCGAAACTTTTGTTGGGAATGTTTAGTTTAGTCTTGATGATTTAGAATAGAATGTCAAAGAAACAGAGTGTAGAAAAATAGTACTTAAAATCGAAACCCTAATTTCTGAACCCTAATCTAGGAAGTGTGAACCACGTGATAAAAAAACTAAGTAGCGGTCGGCGTTTTTCGAAATTCCTGCTCGGAGTGATCGGGAATAATGATTTAGAATAGAATTTTGAAGAAATGGAGTGCATAAAACAGTAAAAGAGTGCTTTAAATCGATTCCCTAACCTGGTTACTTTGAAGTACGTGCTAAAAAAACTGTGTCACGGTCGACGTTTCTCGAAACTTTTGTTGGGAATGTTTAGTTTAGTCTTGATGATTTAGAATAGAATGTCAAAGAAACGGAGTGTAGAAAAATAGTACTTAAAATCGAAACCCTAATTTGTGAACCCTAATCCAGGAAGTTTGAACCACGTGATTAAAAAACTGAGTAGCGGTCGGCGTTTTTCGAAATTCCTGCTCGGAGTGATCGGGAATAATGATTTAGAATAGAATTTTGAAGAAATGGAGTGCATCAAACAGTAAAAGAGTGCTTTAAATCGATTCCCTAACCTGGTTAGTTAGAAGTACGTGCTAAAAAAACTGTGTCACGGTCGACGTTTCTCGAAACTTTTGTTGGGAATGTTTAGTTTAGTCTTGATGA
>NW_019274872.1:0-2099 GCF_002738345.1 Cucurbita maxima | reverse complement strand
AGGAATGATTAGGCTTGATGATTTAGAATATAGTTTCGAAGAAACGGAGTGCATAAAACAGTAAAAGAGTTCGTCAAATCGAACCCTACTTCGAAAACACAAATCGGGGACGTTTGAAGTACGTGCCCAAAAACACCTAGTCCCTTTCGGTGATTTTCGAAAGTTTTGTGAGGAATGATTAGGCTTGATGATTTAGAATATAGTTTCGAAGAAACGGAGTGCATAAAACAGTAAAAGAGTTCTTCAAATCGAACCCTACTTCGGAAACCCAAATCTGAAGCGTTTGAAGTACGTGCCAAAAAAACCGAGTCATTTTCGACGATTTTCGAAAGTTTTGTGAGGAATGATTAGGCTTGATGATTTAGAATATAGTTTGGAAGAAACGGAGTGCCTAAAACAGTAAAAGAGTTCGTCAAATCGAACCCTACTTCGAAAACACAAATCGGGGACGTTTGAAGTACGTGCCAAAAAACACCTAGTCCCTTTCGACGATTTTCGAAAGTTTTGTGAGGAATGATTAAGCTTGATGATTTAGAATATAGTTTCGAAGAAACGGAGTGCATAAAAGAGTAAAAGAGTTCGTCAAATCGAACCCTACTTCGGAAACCCAAATCTGGGGCGTTTGAAGTACGTGCCAAAAAAACACCTGGTCGCTTTCGACGATTTTCGAAAGTTTTGTGAGGAATGATTAGGCTTGATGATTTAGAATATAGTTTCGAAGAAACGGAGTGCATAAAAGAGTAAAAGAGTTCGTCAAATCGAACCCTACTTCGGAAACCCAAATCTGGGACGTTTGAAGTACGTGCGAAAAAACCGAGACACTGTCGACGATTTTCTAAAGTTTTGTGAGGAATGATTAGGCTTGATGATTTAGAATATAGTTTCGAAGAAACAGAGTGCATAAAACAGTAAAAGAGTTCGTCAAATCGAACCCTACTTCGAAAACACAAATCGGGGACGTTTGAAGTACGTGCCAAAAAACACCTAGTCCCTTTCGACGATTTTTGAAAGTTTTGTGAGGAATGATTAGGCTTGATGATTTAGAATATAGTTTCGAAGAAATGGAGTGCATAAAACAGTAAAAGAGTTTGTCAAATCGAACCCTACTTCGAAAACACAAATCGGGGACGTTTGAAGTACGTGCCAAAAAACACCTAGTCCCTTTCGACGATTTTCGAAAGTTTTGTGAGAAATGATTAGGCTTGATGATTTAGAATATAGTTTGGAAGAAACGGAGTGCCTAAAACAGTAAATGAGTTCGTCAAATCGAACCCTACTTCGAAAACACAAATCGGGGACGTTTGAAGTACGTGCCAAAAAACACCTAGTCCCTTTCGACGATTTTCGAAAGTTTTGTGAGGAATGATTAGGCTTGATGATTTAGAATATAGTTTCGAAGAAACGGAGTGCATAAAACAGTAAAAGAGTTCGTCAAATCGAACCCTACTTCGAAAACACAAATCGAGGACGTTTGAAGTACGTGCCAAAAAACACCTAGTCCCTTTCGACGATTTTCGAAAGTTTTGTGAGGAATGATTAGGCTTGATGATTTAGAATATAGTTTTGAAGAAACGGAGTGCATAAAACAGTAAAAGAGTTCTTCAAATCGAACCCTACTTCGGAAACCCAAATTTGGGGCGTTTGAAGTACGTGCGAAAAAAACCGAGTCATTTTCGATGATTTTCGATAGTTTTGTGAGGAATGATTAGGCTTGATGATTTAGATTATAGTTTCGAAGAAACAGAGTGCATAAAACAGTAAAAGAGTTCTTCAAATCGAACCCTACTTCGAAAACACAAATCAGGGACCAGAGTGCATAAAACAGTAAAAGAGTTCTTCAAATCGAACCCTACTTCGAAAACACAAATCAGGGACGTTTGAAGTACGTGCCAAAAAACACCTAGTCCCTTTCGACGATTTTCGAAAGTTTTGTGAAGAATGATTAGGCTTGATGATTTAGAATATAGTTTCTAAGAAACGGAGTGCATAAAACAGTAAAAGAGTTCGTCAAATCGAACCCTACTTCGAAAACACAAATAGGAGACGTTTGAAGTACGTGCCAAAAAACACCTAGTCCCTTTCGACGATTTTCGAAAGTT
>NW_019274871.1:0-2100 GCF_002738345.1 Cucurbita maxima | reverse complement strand
AAGATTATAAATCATCAGGCCTTATCATTCCTCACAAAACTTTCGAAAAAAAGAAGAACGGTTCGATTTGAAGACCTCTTTTACTGTTTTATGCACTCCGTGTCTTAGAAATAATATTCTACATCATTAAGCCATATCATTCCTCACAAAACTTTTGTCAAACCTCGACCGTGACTCGGTTTTGTTAGCACGTACTACAAACTTCCCTGTTTGGGTTTCCGAAGAAGGGTTCCATTTAAAGAACTCTTTTACTGTTTTATGCACTCCGTTTCTTAGAAATAATATTCTACACCATCTAGGCTTATCATTCCTCACAAAACTTTTGTCAAACGTCGACCGGGACTCGGTTTTTTTAGCACGTACTACAAACTTCCCTATTTGGATTTCCGAAGAAGGGTTCGATTTGAAGAACTCTTTTACTCTTTTATGCACTCCGTTTCTTAGAAATAATATTCTACACCATCTAGGCTTATCATTCCTCACAAAACTTTTGTCAAACGTCGACCGGGACTCGGTTTTTTAGCACGTACTACAAACTTCCCTATTTGGATTTCCGAAGAAGGTTTCGATTTGAAGAACTCTTTTACTGTTTTATGCACTCTGTTTCTTAGAAATAATATTCTACATCATCAAGGCATATCATTCCTCACAAAACTTTTGACAAACGTCGACCGTGACTCGGTTTTTTTATCACGTACTAAAAACTTCCCTGTTTGGGTTTCCGAAGAAGGGTTCGATTTGAAGAAAACTTTTACTCTTTTATGCACTCCGTTTCTTAGAAAGAATATTTTAAATCACCAAGCCTTATAATTCCTCACAAAACTTTCGAAAAAAGAAGATCGTGAGTAGATTTTTTTTATAACGTATTAAAAACTTCCCTGTTTGGGTTTACGAAGAAGGGTTCGATTTGAAGAACTCTTTTACTGTTTTATGCACTCCGTTTCTTAGAAATAATATTCTACATCATCAAGTTATATCATTCCTCACAAAACTTTTGTCAAACGTCGAACGTGACTCGGTTTTTTTAGCACGTACTACAAACTTCCCTGTTTGGGTTTCCGAAGAAGGGTTCGATTTGAAGAACTCTTTTACTGTTTTATGCACTCCGTTTCTTAGAAATAATATTCTACATCATCAAGCCATATCATTCCTTACAAAACTTTTGTCAAACGTCGAACGTGACTCGGTTTTTTTAACACGTACTACAAACTTCCCTGTTTGGGTTTCCGAAGAAGGGTTCGATTTGAAGAACTCTTTTACTGTTTTATGCACTTTGTTTCTTAGAAAAAATATTCTACATCATCAAGCCATATCATTCCTCACAAAACTTTTGTCAAACCTCGACCGTGACTCGGTTTTGTTAGCACGTACTACAAACTTCCCTGTTTGGGTTTCCGAAGAAGGGTTCCATTTGAAGAACTCTTTTACTGTTTTATGCACTCCGTTTCTTAAAAATAATATTCTACATCATGAAGCCATATCATTCCTCACAAAACTTTTGTCAAACGTCGAACGTGACTCGGTTTTTTTAGCACGTACTACAAACTTCCCTGTTTGGGTTTCCGAAGAAGGGTTCGATTTGAAGAACTCTTTTACTCTTTTATGTGCTCCGTTTCTTAGAAATAATATTTTAAATCATCAAGCCTTATCATTCCTCACAAAACTATCGAAAAAAGTAGATCGTGACTCGGTTTTTTTATCACGTACTAAAAACTTCCCTCTTTGGGTTTACAAAGAAGGGTTCGATTTGAAGAACTCTTTTACTGTTTTATGCACTCCGTTTCTTAGAAATAATATTCTACATCATCAAGCCATATCATTCCTCACAAAACTTTTGTCAAACCTCGACCGTGACTCTGTTTTTTTAGCACGTACTACAAACTATCCTGTTTGGATTTCCGAAGAAGGGTTCGATTTGAAGAACTCTTTTACTCTTTTATGCACTCCGTTTCTTAGAAATAAGATTATAAATCATCAAGCCTTATCATTCCTCACAAAACTTTTGAAAAAAGTAGATCCTGACTCGGTTTTTTTATCACGTACTAAAAACTTCGCTGTTTGGGTTTCCGAAGAAGAGTTCGATTTGAAGAACTCTTTTAC
>NW_019274870.1:1235-2100 GCF_002738345.1 Cucurbita maxima | reverse complement strand
TTTCTTACTTAATTACTTTTAATCTCCACCTTCCATTATTCCTAACACAATCCAATGGTCAATATTCAATCCTACATTTTGCCACTTTTCTCCTCTATATAAACTCATCTTCCCCACATTTTTAAGACATACAACTTACATACATTCTTCAATCCTCATTTGTTCAAAGTCTCCATTGTTTATTGCTCTCTCCAAGCTTACAAGTTTATTTCTTTTCATCTTATTCTTGAGAGGGATTATTATTATATTGTGAGGAAATAGTTGTCAGTATCCCAAATTGTAAATCTACTCTTTGAGAGAGTTGTGGTGTGTTATTATCAAACTCAAATACTTGTATCGGTTTGATCCTGCGTCGTTGAAAGGATTGAGTTTGCTCTTGAACTCGTAAAAAGAGCGGTGTACCGGTTTGGCTCTGATCCGTGGAAAGAGTCGGAAAAGTTCTTTATTCAAATTCCCAAGAGGCGCTTGGGGAGTGGAGTAGGTCGAGTTTGACCGAACCACTATAAAACTACGGTGTCATTTTCTCTAACTCTTTCCTATTTAATTTCAAGATTATTATTATGTTTATTGCATGTTCTACTTGATTATTGTTTTGACTTGAATTATTTTGCTTTAGTAATTATCATCTTCTACTTATTTGTAAAAAGTTTTATCATTAGAAAAATTAATCAAGTTTAAACACTTTTATCGTTAAAACCCTATTCACCCCCCCTCTAGGGTTGCCATACCGATCCAACACTCCGTTGGTTCGAAATGGTATTCTACATCCACAAGCCTAATCATTCCCCACAAATGTTTTGAAAAACGTCGACCGTGACTCGGTTTTTTTAGCACGTACTCCGTTGGTTTGAAATTGATTTCTACA
>NW_019274870.1:510-1152 GCF_002738345.1 Cucurbita maxima | reverse complement strand
ATGTTTTGAAAAACGTCGACCGTAACTCGGTTTTTTTAGCACGTACTTCAAACGTCCCAGATTTGGGTTTCCGAAGTAGGGTTCGATTTGATACACTCTTTTACTGTTTTGATGCACTCCGTTGGTTTGAAATGGTATTCTACATCCACAAGCCTAATCATTCCCCACAAATGTTTTGAAAAACGTCGACCGTGACTCGGTTTTTTTAGCACGTACTTCAAACGTCCCAGATTTGGGTTTCCGAAGTAGGGTTCGATTTGAAGCACTCTTTTACAGTGTTGATGCACTCCGTTGGTTCGAAATTGTATTGTACATCTACATGCCTAATCATTCCCCACAAATGTGTTGAAAAACGTCGACCGTGACTCGGTTTTTTTAGCACGTACTCCGTTGGTTTGAAATGGTATTCTACATCCACAAGCCTAATCATTCCCCACAAATGTTTTGAAAAACGTCGACCGTGACTCGGTTTTTTTAGCACGTACTCCGTTGGTTTTAAATTGTATTCTACATCCACAAGCCTAATGATTCCCCACAAATGTTTTGAAAAACGTCGACCGTGACTCGGTTTTTTTAGCACGTTCTCCGTTGGTTCCAGATTTGGGTTTCCGAAGTAGGGTTCGATTTGAAGCACTCTTTTAC
>NW_019274870.1:0-432 GCF_002738345.1 Cucurbita maxima | reverse complement strand
TGACTCGGTTTTTTTAGCACGTGCTCCGTTGGTTCGAAATTGTATTCTACATCCACAAGCCTAATCATTCCCCACAAATGTTTTGAAAAACGTCGACCGTGACTCGGTTTTTTTAGCACGTACTTCAAAGGTCCCAGATTTGGGTTTCCGAAGTAGGGTTCGATTTGAAGCACTCTTTTACTGTTTTGATGCACTCCGTCGGTTCGAAATTGTATTCTAAAACTTCAAGCCTAATAATTTCCCACAAATGTTTTGAAAAACGTCGACCGTGACTCGGTTTTTTTAGCACGTACTCCGTTGGTTTTAAATTGTATTCTACATCCACAAGCCTAATCATTCCTCACAAATGTTTTGAAAAACGTCGACCGTGACTCGGTTTTTTTAGCACGTACTTCAAACGTCCCAGATTTGGGTTTCCGAAGTAGGGTTCGA
>NW_019274869.1:0-2102 GCF_002738345.1 Cucurbita maxima | reverse complement strand
CGAGTCACGATAGACGTTTTTCGAAAGTTTTTTGAGGAATGATAAGGCTTGATGATTTACAATATTATTTCTAAGAAACAGAGTGCATAAAACAGTAAAAGAGTTCTTCAAATCGAACCCTTCTTCATAAACACAAACAGGGACGTTTTTAGTACGTGCTAAAAAAACCGAGTGACGATCGACGTTTTTCGAAAGAAACACAAACAGGGACGTTTTTAGTACGTGCTAAAAAAACCGAGTGACGATCGACGTTTTTCGAAAGTTTTGTGAGGAATGATAAGGCTTGATGATTTAGAATATTATTTCTAGGAAACGGAGAGCATAAAATAGTGAAAGAGTTCTTCAAATCGAACCCTACTTCAAAAACCCAAATCTGGGAAGTTTGAAGTACGTGCTAAAAAAACCGAGTCATGATCGACGTTTTTCGAAAGTTTTGTGAGAAATGATAAGGCTTGATGATTTAGAATATTATTTCTAAGAAACGGAGAGCATAAAATAGTAAAACAGTTCTTCAAATCAAACCCTACTTCGGAAACCCAAATCTGGGAAGTTTGAAGTACGTGCTAAAAAAACCGAGTCACGATCGACGTTTTTCGAAAGTTTGTGAGGAATGATAAGGCTTAATGATTTAGAATATTATTTCTAAGAAACGGAGTGCATAAAACAATAAAAGAATTCTTCAAATCGAACCCTACATCGGAAACCCAAATTTGGGAAGTTTGAAGTATGTGCTAGAAAAACCGATTCACGATAGACGTTTTTCGAAAGTTTTGTGAGGAATGATAAGGCTTGATGATTTAGAATATTATTTCTAAGAAACGGAGTGCATAAATCAGTAAAATAGTTCTTCAAATCGAACCCTACATCAGAAACCCACATCTGGGAAGTTTGAAGTACGTGCTAAAAAAACCGAGTCACGATCGACGTTTTTCGAAAGTTTTGTGAGGAATGATAAGGCTTGATGATTTAGAATATTATTTCTAAGAAACGGAGTGCATAAATCAGTAAAATAGTTCTTCAAATCGAACCCTACATCAGAAACCCACATCTGGGAAGTTTGAGGTACGTGCTAAAAAAACCGAGTCACGATCGACGTTTTTCGAAAGTTTTGTGAGGAATGATAAGGCTTGATGATTTTGAATATTATTTCTAAGAAACGGAGTGCATAAAACAATAAAAGAGTTCTTCAAATCGAACCCTACATCGGAAACCCAAATCTGGGAAGTTTGAAGTACGTGCTAAAAAAACCGAGTCACGATCGACGTTTTTCGAAAGTTTTGTGAGGAATGATAAGGCTTGATGATTTAGAATATTATTTCTAAGAAATGGAGAGCATAAAACAATAAAACAGTTCTTCAAATCGAACCCTACTTCGGAAACCCAAATCTGGGAAATTTGAAGTACGTGCCAAAAAAACCAAGTCACGGTCGACGTTTTTCGAAAGTTTTGTGAGAAATGATAAGGCTTGATGATTTTGAATATTATTTCTAAGAAACGGAGTGCATAAAACAGTAAAATAGTTCTTCAAATCGAACCCTACATCAGAAACCCAAATCTCGGAAGTTTGAGCTACGTGCTAAAAAAACCGAGTCACGATAGACGTTTTTCGAAAGTTTTTTGAGGAATGTTAAGGCTTGATGATTTACAATATTATTTCTAAGAAACGGAGAGCATAAAACAGTAAAAGAGTTCTTCAAATCGAACCCTACTTCGGAAACCCAAATCTGGGAAGTTTGAAGTACGTGCTAAAAAAACCGAGTCACGATAGACGTTTTTCGAAAGTTTTTTGAGGAATGATAAGGCTTGATGATTTACAATATTATTTCTATGAAACGGAGAGCATAAAACAGTAAAAGAATTCTTCAAATCGAACCCTACTTCGGAAACCCAAATTTGGGAAGTTTGACGTACGTGCTAAAAACACCGAGTCACGATGGACGTTTTTCGAAAGTTTTGTGAGGAATGATAAGGCTTGATGATTTAGAATATTATTTCTAAGAAACGGAGTGCATAAAACAATAAAAGAATTCTTCAAATCGAACCCTACATCGGAAACCCAAATTTGGGAAGTTTGAAGTACGTGCTAAAAAAACCGAGTCACG
>NW_019274868.1:0-2103 GCF_002738345.1 Cucurbita maxima | reverse complement strand
TAAAAAAACCGAGTCACGATCTACTTTTTTCGAAAGTTTTGTGAGGAATGATAAGGCTTGATGATTTATAAGATTATTTCTAAGAAACGGAGTGCATAAAAGAGTAAAAAAGTTCTTCAAATCCAACACTTCTTCGGAAACCCAAATAGTGATGTTTTTGGTACGTGCTAAAAAAACCGAGTAACGGTCGACGTTTGTAAAAAGTTTTGTGAGGAATGATATGGCTTGATGATGTAGAATATTATTTCTAAGAAACGGAGTGCATAAAACAGTAAAAGAGTTCTTCAAATCGAACCCTTCTTCGGAAACCCAAACAGGGAAGTTTTTAGTACGTGATAAAAAAACCGAGTCACGATCTACTTTTTTCGGAAGTTTTGTGAGGAATGATAAGGCTTGATGATTTATAAGATTATTTCTAAGAAACGGAGTGCATAAAAGAGTAAAAAATTTCTTCAAATCCAACCCTTCTTCGGAAACCCAAATAGTGATGTTTTTGGTACGTGCTAAAAAAACCGAGTAACGGTCGACTTTTGTTAAAAGTTTTGTGAGGAATGATATGGCTTGATGATGTAGAATATTATTTCTAAGAAACGGAGTGCATAAAAGAGTAAAAGAGTTCTTCGAATCGAACCCTTCGGAAATCCAAACAGGGAAGTTTTTAGTACGTGCTAAAAAAACCGAGTCACGATCGAGGTTTGACAAAAGTTTTGTGAGGAATGATATGGCTTGATGATGTAAAATATTATTTCTAAAAAACGGAGTGCATAAAACAGTAAAAGAGTTCTTCAAATCGAACCCTTCTTCGGAAACCCAAACAGGGAAGTTTTTAGTACGTGCTAAAAAAACCGAGTCTAGATCTACTTTTTTCGAAAGTTTTGTGAGGAATTATCAAGGCTTGATGATTTATAATATTATTTCTAAGAAACGGAGTGCATAAAAGAGTAAAAGCGTTGTTCAAATCGAACCCTTCTTCGGAAATCCAAAAAGGGAAGTTTGTAGTACGTGCTAAAAAAACCGAGTCACGGTCGAGGTTTGACAAAAGTTTTCTGAGGAATGATATGGCTTGATGATGTAGAATATTATTTCTAAGAAACGGAGTGCATAAAGCAGTAAAAGAGTTCTTCAAATCGAATCCTTCTTCGGAAACCCAAACAGGAAAGTTTTTAGTACGTGATAAAAAAACCGAGTCACGATCTACTTTTTTCGAAAGTTTTGTGAGGAAGGATAAGGCTTGATGATTTATAAGATTATTTCTAAGAAACGAAGTGCATAAAAGAGTAAAAGCGTTGTTCAAATCGAACCCTTCTTCGGAAATCCAAACAGGGAAGTTTGTAGTACGTGCTAAAAAAACCGAGTCACGGTCGAGGTTTGACAAAAGTTTTGTGAGGAATGATATGGCTTGATGATGTAGAATATTATTTCTAAGAAACGGAGTGCATAAAGCAGTAAAAGAGTTCTTCAAATCGAATCCTTCTTCGGAAACCCAAACAGGGAAGTTTTTAGTACGTGCTAAAAAAACCGAATCACGGTCGAGGTTTGTCAATAGTTTTGTGAGGAATGATATGGCTTGATGATGTAGAATATTATTTCTAAGAAACGGAGTGCATAAAACAGTAAAAGAGTTCTTCAAATCGAACCCTTCTTCGGAAACCCAAACAGGGAAGTTTTTAGGACGTGATAAAAAAACCGAGTCACGATCTACTTTTTTCGAAAGTTTTGTGAGGAATGATAAGGCTTGATGATTTATAAGATTATTTCTAAGAAACGAAGTGCATAAAAGAGTAAAAGCGTTGTTCAAATCGAACCCTTCTTCGGAAATCCAAACAGGGAAGTTTGTAGTACGTGCTAAAAAAACCGAGTCACGGTCGAGGTTTGACAAAAGTTTTGTGAGGAATGATATGGCATGATGATGTAGAATATTATTTCTAAGAAACGGAGTGCATAAAACAGTAAAAGAGTTCTTCAAATCGAACCCATCTTCGGAAACCCAAATAGGGAAGTTTTTAGGACGTGATAAAAAAACCGAGTCACGATCTACTTTTTTCGAAAGTTTTGTGAGGAATGATAAGGCTTGATGATTTATAAGATTATTTCTAAGAAACG
>NW_019274867.1:0-2105 GCF_002738345.1 Cucurbita maxima | reverse complement strand
TATGGATCCACCCAATCGATGAACGCTCAAACCAAACTCGCCCATACTTTTTGGCACAGGGATGCGAGAACCAATCCGAGTAATCTACAATGGGGAGACCCCTTAAAGAAACAAACGAGAATGGCTCTGTTGATACCAGGGTTTAAGAAAAGGTGAGTATGAAAAGACGTATCGCGTAACCGTCCCTGTAAGCAGCTTCATTCTTTCTTGATCTATGAACCGACTTTATGAAAAAAAAAATAAGTCTTTCAGCTGAAAGTGTGACTGTTGGGTATGGATAAGCGAACCTCTTGGTTTGGGGGAAACCGGAGATGTTGGCTAAGAAAGCTAAGCAGGCAAGTACAGGACGAACAAAATGCACATAAAAATTGATTGACATGATCCCTCTCCCTCTTAGTTTGGCTAGTTGGCTAGTTACACGATAAGTAGGAAAGCATACCAGGCAAGGAAAGAAAGGCTGCTCGATCTCCTGTAAGGCCAACTCTCAACGGCGAGCTCAACAGACAATGCTATAAGTTCAATAGAAGTCCAAGGTTTCGTCTACTACGGACCTGGAAGCTCTTGGAGGAGCTAAAATGAAATGAGAAATACATTCGATTACGACAACTAATAGATAGCGAACTTTTTGGTAGAAACTGATTGATCCCTTGGCTCCGACAAGAAAAGGAAAAGGTAGTCGTAATCCTACCTTTTCCGTCGGACGAGAGGAAAGTTTGAGCTGAAAGATTGAATCACACTTGGTAAGAAAGGCGGGCTTAGCAGTTTTCTCCAAACGTATAAACAAAAAGAAGATACGGATACACATACATTTTCGCATGGAAGAACCTAGCTGAACTAGATCAAGGGTCCTAACCTAGTTCGACTGACCTTCTTTGGCTAGCCCCCACCACTTGTAACGAGGTCAACCCGTATGTGCTTTTTCTTTTCGTTTAGTGAGATAGCTTACCAGCTCTTTCAGCTCATAGCAGCAGTATGAAAAGCGGAATCCTCATCCTGAGTCAAGTCCACATTGCCATACGAATGTCGAGTCCACATTGGGAATCCTCATCCTGAGTCGAGTCCACATTGGGAATCCTCATCCTGAGTCGAGTCCACATTGCCATACGAATGTCGAGTCCACATTGGGAATCCTCATCCTGAGTCGAGTCCACATTGCCATACGAATTGACATCTGCCAAACCAAGGGCTTCTATTTTCTCTTTTAAAAAGGAGTCGCTCTACCTTGATCATCGTGGACATATACGCATCTCCCTCTTTAAATTTGCCTACCAGCCTTTATAGTAGAAAGGATATACTTTGAGACCTCTCACACCTAAAACGATAATTATTTTAGTACTTCTTTTCTTTTGGAGGGGCATTCCGAGAATCGAACTCAAGACCTCTTGCACCCAAAGCAAGAATCATACCACTAGACCAAATGCCCTTAGTATGGATTTTAAAAGACAAAAGAATGACAATTTCTTTTTCATAAACCTGATAATTAATTATTTTAGCGCTTTTTTTCTTTTGGACAACCTCTTGCACCCAAAGCAATAATCATACCACTAGACCAAATGCCCTTAGTATGGACTATATATTATGTTTTTTATGGAATGTATCATCATTATTTCATTTATTTTCTTTGTTAATGAAATCCATGAGAAATAATCATTATTATTATATTTTTTAGACTAGACCGCTGTTAAATTATTTACATAGGGTTTGCGACAATTACTGTATTGAGAAGAAAATAATGTAAGTTTTAGTTTGATAGTTCCATTTGAGACACATATCGTGGAATACACAAGTAAAGCAAATATCGAAAGTTAGGATTTGGGTAGGCATGCCTATTGAAAGTGGAAAGGCATGCCTATTGAAAGTGGAAAAGATAAAATGATATTAAAAAAGAGCATCATCATAGTTTTAAGATGGAAGAATATACACTAGTGTGTTTGAATTGTTTTCTTTGAGGCTCATTCTTTTGAGAATTGAACTCGAAACCTCTCGCACCCTATGCGAGAATCATACCACTAGACCAAATGCCCTTTCTAAAAAATTGCAACATTTTTAACTCCTCAGTATATTTTTTTCTCTCAAGTTTGAAATCTAATTTCTTGAGCGGTTGT
>NW_019274866.1:0-2105 GCF_002738345.1 Cucurbita maxima | reverse complement strand
AGGATGACGATGAATGTTAGAATGGCCATGGAAGTCAAGATACGATAGTAGTATGCGTTGATTTCATTTGGAAGTTGATAGGTGACTTTTCATTTTTTTTATTCAAATACTATGTTATTTTTTGTAACACTTGAACTTAGGAGGTATCAACAACCTTTGTTTTCCTACTTAAGATCCAAATATATGCATGATAATTAGGTCGTGATTTTTTATTGTAGGCTGAAGAGACCGAGGCTCGAGTCGACGAAGAAGAAAACTATGCTCGAGATGGTTGTAAGATTAAAAAAAACTGACAAGATCAACATAGGGACAAGGTCATTTTGCCCCTACTCCTGAGTTTGGATAGTTGAGTCATAACAAGAAAGCAAAAGAAACGAGAGGAAAAGAAGAAGGGATAAGAAGAAGGTAGGATTTTGAAAGAAAAGTAGAATAGAGTAATCTGCTGCCTCAAATCCATCATTGGAGATCGAATCCAAGGCAAGAAACTTCGAATCAAGACTCCTCTTAATGCTGGAGGAGGAGTTTGGGTGGTGGATTCGCCCATTCCGGCCAGAAAATCAGAGAATGGACAACGTAAGACTATGGCCTTTTTCGTTTCGATTTTGCCTGGATCTAAGGAGTTTCTTGAATGATGGATCTAGAGTTTCGAGGTGTGTAATTAAAAGAGGATTCACACAGGCTTCTTAAAGGAATCCTGAACCAAAATTAGAGCTTAATCGGAGTTCGAGTGAAATGGACAAGAATAGAAAACGTGAGTTTTTCCGTATCTTTGAATGTATTCAATTCATTCTATGTTCAAGAAAAATACGTCGATGTAGGTGAATAAAAAATCTCTGACGTTGGTGAAGAAACTGAGTCGATCCTAAAAAATTGAAAACACACCTGAGAGAGAAAATTGCTGCCACACGTCGCCTAATTTACAAAGCAGCGCGGCGGAGCAGGTGACACGTGGCAACATTTTGATAGAGAAATGCATTCAACCTACCTGTTGAGACGCGACAACACGCTCGAATTCGGGTCAAACCGAAATCAAAATGCTCACGTGAATCAAACAGCGTCTGGAACCACCAAACTGACCCGCAACCGATTTCACGACCCACAGTCCAACCTAACGATCTCGCCACTCCCTGTGCACCATGTGTGATGCCAAAAAATTTGAAGGGTAAGTTTGCGTCGTTGGGGTTCGATGTGCGCCACTGCTCGCGCGATGCCCGAGCTGACCGCCTCTGTTCATTGCGCGTGGGGGGTGTCACGGTCATGCTCGGCCAAGGCATGTTGCCCATGGCCGCATGCCCATGACAAACCAAACCATTCATATCTTTTAATATTTTAGTGTTTTACTTTTGTATTTCTAGGAAGTTTGTATTTCTAGGAAGTATGACGTTTCAAAAATATCATGTCTAGGCCTGTCAAACATGAAATGCCTCAGAATGTACTATAGGATGATACGACTAGTTGTCAACTTCTCCCTACCTAAGGTACATGAAATGCCTCAGAATGTACTATAGGATGATACGACTAGTTGTCAACTTCTCCCTACCTAAGGTTATATACTATGAGCCGTTGTTATTTTAGGATGATACGACTAGTTGTCAACTTCTCCCTACCTAAGGTTATATACTATGAGCCGTTGTTATTTCTCTCTTGCTTGCTTATATAACGTCTCTTTCCAAAATCTCTCTCTAAAAAATCTCACTCTACCCTCGTTTTCTAAAACCTTCTCTTAAAATCGAGGCCAGAGGCTCGAGCAGACGTCGCTTGGCCGTAGGCAAGGTAAGAACGAATTGGCTTAGCTCACTTGTCGTTGGAAAGTGAGTGCCGCACAATCGCAAGTCTGCTGCCATTAAAAGTGCGATTGTGACAAGTGGTATTAGAGCTTTGTAAGCTCTGTGAAATAGCAAAGACCGAAAACATGTCGACGACAAAGTCGACACCCAAATCACAAGCCGACCGGCTTACTTTAATAGAGAAGAAAATTCTGTTTCTCAAAGAAGTCCCTGACACCCTCCGCTTTCTGGAAGTGAAGCACGGGTGAAGGAATTGAGTGAAAAAGTCGTAGTGATCGACGCAATGGGCAACCGCCTGGATGGGTTGCCAATTGCAGA
>NW_019274865.1:0-2106 GCF_002738345.1 Cucurbita maxima | reverse complement strand
ATAAAACAGTAAAAGAGTTCTTCAAATCGAACCCTTCTTCGGAAACCCAAACAGGGAAGGTTTTGGTACGTGCTAAAAAATCCGAGTCACGGTCATCGTTTTGCGAAAGTTTTGTGAGGAATGATAAACCTTGATGATTTAGAATATTATTTCTAAGAAACGGAGTGCATAAAACAGTAAAAGAGTTTTTCAAATCTTTCCCTTCTTCGGAAACCCAAACAGGGAAGGCTTTAGTACGTGCTAAAAAGACCGAGTCACGGTCGACGTTTTGCGAAAGTTTTGTGAGGAATGATAAGGCTTGATGATTTAGAATATTATTTCTAAGAAACGGAGTGCATAAAACAGTAAAAGAGTTCTTCAAATCGAACCCTTCTTCGGAATCCCAAATATGGAAGTTTTCAGTCTGTGCTAAAAAAACCGAGTCACGGTCGACGTTTTTCGAAAGTTTTGTGAGGAATGATAAGGCTTGATGATTTAGAATATTATTTCTAAGAAACAGAGTGCATAAAACAATAAAAGAGTTCTTCAAATCGAACCCTTCTTCGGAATCCCAAATATGGAAGTTTTCAGTCCGTGCTAAAAAAACCGAGTCACGGTCATCGTTTTTCGAAAGTTTTGTGTGGAATGATAAGGCTTGATGATTTAGAATATTATTTCTGAGAAACGGAGTGCATAAAACAGTAAAAGAGTTCTTCAAATCGTTCCCTTCTTCGGAAACCCAAACGGGGAAGGTTTTAGTACGTGCTAAAAAGACCGAGTCACGGTCGACGTTTTACGAAAGTTTTGTGAGGAATGATAAGGCTTGATGATTTAGAATATTATTTCTAAGAAACGGAGTGCATAAAACAGTAAAAGAGTTCTTCAAATCGTTCCCTTCTTCGGAAACCCAAACAGGGAAGGTTTTAGTACGTGCTAAAAAGACCGAGTCACGGTCGACGTTTTGAGAAAGTTTTGTGAGGAATGATAAGGCTTGATGATTTAGAATATTATTTCTAAGAAACGGAGTGCATAAAACAGTAAAAGAGTTCTTCAAATCGTTCCCTTCTTCGGAAACCCAAACAGGGAAGGTTTTAGTACGTGCAAAAAAAACCGAGTCACGGTCGACGTTTTACGAAAGTTTTGTGAGGAATGATAAGGCTTGATGATTTAGAATATTATTTCTGAGAAACGGAGTGCATAAAACAGTAAAAGAGTTCTTCAAATCGAACCCTTCTTCGGAAACCCAAACAGGGAAGGTTTTAGTACGTGCAAAAAAAACCGAGTCACGGTCGACGTTTTACGAAAGTTTTGTGAGGAATGATAAGGCTTGATGATTTAGAATATTATTTCTAAGAAACGGAGTGCATAAAACAGTAAAAGAGTTCTTCAAATCGTTCCCTTCTTCGGAAACCCAAACAGGGAAGCTTTTAGTACGTGCTAAAAATACCGAGTCACGGTCGACGTTTTGAGAAAGTTTTGTGAGGAATGATAAGGATTGATGATTTAGAATATTATTTCTAAGAAACGGAGTGCATAAAACAGTAAAAGAGTTCTTCAAATCGTTCCCTTCTTCGGAAACCCAAACAGGGAAGGCTTTAGTACGTGCTAAAAAGACCGAGTCACGGTCGACGTTTTGTGAAAGTTTTGTGAGGAATGATAAGGCTTGATGATTTAGAATATTATTTCTAAGAAACGGAGTGCATAAACCAGTAAAAGAGTTCTTCAAATCGTTCCCTTCTTCGGAAACCCAAACAGGGAAGGCTTTAGTACGTGCTAAAAAGACCGAGTCACGGTCGACGTTTTGTGAAAGTTTTATGAGGAATGATAAGGCTTGATGATTTAGAATATTATTTCTAAGAAACGGAGTGCATAAAACAGTAAAAGAGTTCTTCAAATCGAACCCTTCTTCGGAATCCCAAATAGGGAAGTTTTCAGTCCGTGCTAAGAAAACCGAGTCACGGTCATCGTTTTTCGAAAGTTTTGTGTGGAATGATAAGGATTGATGATTTTGAATATTATTTAAAAGAAACGGAGTGCATAAAACAGTAAAAGAGTTCTTCAAATCGAACCCTTCTTCGGAATCCCAAATAGGGAAGTTTTCAGTCCGTGCTAAAAAAACCGAGTCAC
>NW_019274864.1:740-2105 GCF_002738345.1 Cucurbita maxima | reverse complement strand
CGTTTGTGAATTAGGCTTTCGATTGTAAGAAATTTATTGCTGCTTTATACACTCCGTTTCTTCGATTATAAATCATCATGCCTAATCATTCCCCAAAAAAGTTTGGAAAACATTCACAGTTACCCGGTTTTTATGGCACGTGCTTCAAAAGCCCACGTTCGGGGTTTACGAAACAGGGTTTCAATTTTTAGCACATTTTTACTGCTTTATATACTCCGTTTCTTCGACCCTCTATAATAAATCATCATGCCTAATCATTCGCCATAAAAGTTTTGAGAAACATGGATAGTTACTCGGTTTTTTTAGCACATTTTTACTGCTTTATATACTCCGTTTCTTCGACCCTCTATAATAAATCATCATGCCTAATCATTCGCCATAAAAGTTTTGAGAAACATGGATAGTTACTCGGTTTTTTTAGCACGTTTTTCAAACGTCCCGGTTTGGAGTTTGCGACTTAGGGTTACGATTTCAAGCACTATTTTTCTGCTTTATACACTCTGTTTCTTCGACATTCTCTTGTAAAAGATCATGCTTGATCACTCCCCATAAAAGTTTCTTAAAATATGGTCTGTTACTCGGTTTTTTTAGCACGTGTCGGTTTGCCGTTTGTGAATTAGGCTTTCGATTGTAAGAAATTTATTGCTGCTTTATACACTCTGTTTCTTCGATTATAAATCATCATTCCTAATCATTCCCCAAAAAAGTTTAGAAAACATTCACAGTTACCCGTTTTTTATAGCACGTGCTTCAAAAGCCCACGTTCGGGGTTTACGAAACAGGGTTTCAATTTTAAGCACATTTTTACTGCTTTATATACTCCGTTTCTTCGACCCTCTATAATAAATCATCATGCCTAATCATTCGCCATAAAAGTTTTGAGAAACATGGATAGTTACTCGGTTTTTTAGCACGTTTTTCAAACGTCCCGGTTTGGGGTTTGCGACTTAGGGTTACGATTTCAAGCACTATTTTTCTGCTTTATACACTCTGTTTCTTCGACATTCTCTTGTAAAAGATCATGCTTGATCACTCCCCATAAAAGTTTCTTAAAATATGGTCTGTTACTCGGTTTTTTTAGCACGTGTCGGTTTGGCGTTTGTGAATTAGGCTTTCGATTGTAAGAAATTTATTGCTGCTTTATACACTCCGTTTCTTCGATTATAAATCATCATGCCTAATCATTCCCCAAAAAAGTTTGGAAAACATTCACAGTTACCCGTTTTTTATAGCACGTGTTTCAAAAGCCCACGTTCGGGTTTACGAAACAGGGTTTCAATTTTAAGCACATTTTTACTGCTTTATATACTCCGTTTCTTCGACCGTCTATAATAAATCATCATGCCTAATCATTTCGCCATAAAA
>NW_019274864.1:0-721 GCF_002738345.1 Cucurbita maxima | reverse complement strand
TCTATAATAAATCATCATGCCTAATCATTCGCCATAAAAGTTTTGAGAAACATGGATAGTTACTCGGTTTTTTTATCACGTTTTTCAAATGTCCCGGTTTGGAGTTTGCGACTTAGGGTTACGATTTCAAGCAATATTTTTCTGCTTTATACACTCTGTTTCTTCGACATTCTCTTGTAAAAGATCATGCTTGATCACTCCCCATAAAAGTTTCTTAAAATATGGTCTGTTACTCGGTTTTTTTAGCACGTGTCGGTTTGGCGTTTGTGAATTAGGCTTTCGATTGTAAGAAATTTATTGCTGCTTTATACACTCCGTTTCTTCGATTATAAATCATCATGCCTAATCATTCCCCAAAATAGTTTGGAAAACATTCACAGTTACCCGTTTTTTATAGCACGTGCTTCAAAAGCCCACGTTCGGGGTTTACGAAACAAGGTTTCAATTTTAAGCACATTTTTACTGCTTTATATACTCCGTTTCTTCGACCCGCTATAATAAATCATCATGCCTAATCATTCGCCATAAAAGTTTAGAGAAACATGGATAGTTACTCGGTTTTTTTAGCACGTTTTTCAAACGTCCCGGTTTGGTGTTTGCGACTTAGGGTTACGATTTCAAGCACTATTTTTCTGCTTTATACACTTTGTTTCTTCGACATTCTCTTGTAAAAGATCATGCTTGATCACTCCCCATAAAAGTTTCTTAAAATATGGTCTGT
>NW_019274863.1:1906-2107 GCF_002738345.1 Cucurbita maxima | reverse complement strand
CGACGATCGTGACTCGGTTTTTTTAGCACGTACTTCAAACTTCCACGATTTGGGTTTCCGAAGTAGGGTTCGATTTGAAGAACTCTGTTGACGTTTTTATGCACTCCGTTTCTTAGAAATAATATGAGAAATCATCAAGCCTTATCATTCCTCACAAAACTTTCGAATAACGACGATTTCGACTCGGTTTTTTTAGCACGT
>NW_019274863.1:560-1615 GCF_002738345.1 Cucurbita maxima | reverse complement strand
GACTCGGTTTTTTTTGCACGTACTTCAAACTTCCACGATTTGGGTTTCCGAAGTAGGGTTCGATTTGAAGAACTCTGTTTACGGTTTTACGCACTCTGTTTCTTAGAAATAATATTCTAAATCATCAAGTTTTATCATTCCTCACAAAACTTTCGAAAAACGACGATCGTGACTCGGTTTTTTTAGCACGTACTTCAAACTTCCCAGATTTGGGTTTCCGAAGTTGGGTTCGATTTGAAGATCTCTGTTGACGGTTTTATGCTCTCCGTTTCTTAGAAATAATATTCGAAATCATCAAACCTTATCATTCCTCACAGAACTTCCGAAAAACGACGATCGTGACTCGGTTTTTTTTGCACGTACTTCAAACTTTCACGATTTGGGTTTCCGAAGTAGGGTTCGATTTGAAGAACTCTGTTGACGTTTTTATGCACTCCGTTTCTTAGAAATAATATGATAAATCATCAAGCCTTATCATTCCTCACAAAACTTTCGAAAAACGGCGATCGTGACTCGGTTTTTTTAGCACGTACTTCAAACTTCCCAGATTTGGGTTTCCGAAGTTGGGTTCGATTTGAAGAACTCTGTTGACGGTTTTATGCTCTCCGTTTCTTAGAAATAATATTCGAAATCATCAAACCTTATCATTCCTCACAGAACTTCCGAAAAACGACAATCGTGACTCAGTTTGTTTAGCACGTACTTCAAACTTCCCAGATTTGGGTTGTCGAAGTAAGGTTCGATTTGAAGAACTCTGTTGACGGTTTTATACAATCCGTTTCTTAGAAATAATATTCTAAATCATCAAGCCTTATCATTCCTCACAAAACCTTCGAAAAACGACGATCGTGACTCGGTTTTTTTAGCACGTACTTCAAACTTCCACGATTTGGGTTTCCGAAGTAGGGTTCGATTTGAAGAACTCTGTTGACGTTTTTATGCACTCCGTTTCTTAGAAATAATATGATAAATCATCAAGTCTTATCATTCCTCACAAAACCTTCGAATAACGACGATCGTGACTCGGTTTTTTTTGCACGTACTTCAAACTTCCA
>NW_019274863.1:0-356 GCF_002738345.1 Cucurbita maxima | reverse complement strand
TTTTATGCACTCCGTTTCTTAGAAATAATATTTTAAATCATCAAGCCTTATCATTCCTCACAAAACTTTCGAAAAACGACGATCGTGACTCGGTTTTTTTTGCACGTACTTCAAACTTTCACGATTTGGCATTCCGAAGTAGGGTTCGATTTGAAGAACTCTGTTTACGGTTTTACGCACTCTGTTTCTTAGAAATAATATTCTAAATCATCAAGTCTTATCATTCCTTACAAAACTTTCGAAAAACGACGATCGTGACTCGGTTTTTTTAGCACGTACTTCAAACTTCCACGATTTGGGTTTCCGAAGTAGGGTTCGATTTGAAGAACACTGTTGACGGTTTTATGCACTCCGTT
>NW_019274862.1:0-2108 GCF_002738345.1 Cucurbita maxima | reverse complement strand
AGTGTCCTAAGCTGTCCTCTAGCTCCAGTTTGAGAGGTTCTTCAGGGAAGGGTTTCTTGAGGCGTCACTTCTCCTTTGGCTCAAAGGGGGGAGGGACTAAAGCTCTGCCACAAAGTAACAACACAGCGAAGAGAAAGGGATTGTTATGGTCAAGATCTACTAAGATGTAACATTTTCTGTTGCTTCATATGGGAGGTGAGCTTAACTATCTCATCTGCTCGTTCCTTCTCATTTTGAAGGCCATCTTGTTAGTAATTACGACTCTCTACAATGGTATGATATTGTCCACTTTGAGCATAAGCTCTCATGGTTTTGCTTTGGGCTTCTCCAAAAGGCCTCATACCAATGGAGATGTATTCCTTACTTATAGATCCATGATAATTCCCTAAATTATAGTCAATGTAGGGCTCCCTCTCAACAATCCTCCCCTTGAACAAAATACACTAAAGAGCCTCCCTTAAGGAACCCTCGAACAGCCTTTCCTTAATCAAGGCTCGACTCCTTCTCTGGAGTCCTCGAACAAAGTACACCCTTGTTCGATACTTGAGTCACTTTTGACTACACTTTCTAGGCTCACAACCTTTTTGTTTGGCATTTGAGGATTATATTGACATGGCTAAGTTAAGGGCATGGCTCTAGTACCATGTTAGTAATCACGACTCTCTATAATGGTATGATACTGTCCATTTTGAGCATAAGCTCTCGTGGTTTTGCTTTGGGCTTTCCCAAAAGGGCTTATACCAATGGGGATGTATTCCTTACTTATAAATCCGTGATCATTCCTAAATTAGTCGATGTAGGACTCCCTCCCAACCATCCTCAACACATATGGTTTCCACAATGGAAGTGTTTGCTGCTAATTTTCTTACTTTTTAGGATATTGAAAGTGGAACACTGTTGGATTTTTGTTTAACCAACAATTGTTCATGAACGCAGGTTCTGCAATTCACCTCTGCTAGGCAGCTGGTAAACAGTGAAGANTTTTTTTTTTTTTTTTTATGAAATTCATACAGGCTTTTAGGCTGTGGAGTCAACACTGTATATAGGAACGTAGGGTAAGAGAAGAAACAGTTCAGATAACAAGATTGAAAGATTGAAATCTGCATTATGACGCATTAGATTGGAGATTTTCATTCTTATCTTGCACAAATCAATATGATTTCTCTTGGATAATTGTATGCATTGATCAAACTTGTGTTCTGAATTCTGATAGACTGCCTGACCGTGGGTGGCTGTCGTTTTTGCGCTGCAACTAGCAAGGAAATATCAGGTACGATCAGTGGACTCCAATCCTTTCCCATTTACAGGCTTTGTTTGATTCTTATTGTTGTGTAAAAATTGGTATATACAATATTGACTGACCAAGAGTTCAGGTCATTTTCTTGTACGTTTATGTGGGTACTCCATTTTGTTCAGTCCTGTCGCTCCTTGTTCTTATTCCATTTCCCTTTTGTCGATCATGAGGACATCTTTAGGCTGGTTATCGTCGTTGTCTAAAGGACTCCTCAATGTATTTCATTTTGTCATTAAAAAAAAGCAAAAATGGCTGAATGGTGTCGGTACAATTTATTATATCTTGATGATGAGATAATTCCATCTTGAAAAGAGAAGCAGCCCTCGTTTCAAACTCCAGTTGTCTAAACTCTGGTTCTTGTCTTACTTGCAATTGCAAGTTTTTTAGCACGTAGTGTCAATAGTCTCCTTTTTTGTCCCACCGAATAAAGATTGAATCCTTGTCTTCCACTGTTTTTGCCCGAAAGGTGGCCAAAAGTCTTTTTTCAACTAGAGGACGAGCTGCGGTACTAGGGTGTTGAGCTTGAGGACGAAGGAGTTTGAGGTGAGGTGTCGGGGGATGTATGGTAAACTTAGTATCAAGTTTGTGTATATAAGCTTATTTCCCCAGTTTGTTTACACTCCTACAATTTAGCTAGAATGCCAGCACAATTAAGATAGAGATGGTTGTTAAATGTTTTGGATTTGGATTGGTTTCATCACAGAAGCTGACACCTATCATATAAATGTCTAACGTGGCAACCCAAAAGAGAGTACGTGTTAGGCTTAGACAGGTACCTAGCTTCTGCTTTTAAGGCTATTTCTTATCCTCTTGA
>NW_019274861.1:0-2112 GCF_002738345.1 Cucurbita maxima | reverse complement strand
CTGTTTTATGCACTTCGTTTCTTAGAAATAATATTCTAAATCGTCAAGCCTTATTATTCCTCTCAAAAATTTCGAAAAACATCGACCGTGACTCGGTTTTTTTAGCACGTACTTCAAACTTCCCTATATGGGTTTTCGAAGAAGGGTTCGATTTGAAGAACTCTTTTACTTTTTTATGCACTTCGTTTCTTAGAAATAATATTGTAAATTATCAAGCCTCATCATTCCTCACAAAAATTTCAAAAAACGTCGATCGTGACTCGGTTTTTTTAGCACGTACTTCAAACTTTCCAGATTTGTGTTTCCGAAGTAGGGTTCGATTTGAAGAACCATATTACTTTTTTATGCACTCCCTTTCTCAGAAATAATATTCTAAATCATCAAGCCTTATCATTCCTCACAAAACCATCAAAAAACGTCGATCGTGACTCGGTTTTTTTAGCACGTACTTCAAACTTCCCAGATTTGGGTTTCCGAAGTAGGGTTCGATTTGAAGAACCATATTACTGTTTTATGCAATCCGTTTCATAGAAATAATATTCTAAATCATCAAGCCTTATCATTCCTCAGAAAAATTTCGAAAAACATCGATCGTGACTCGGCTTTTTTAGTACGTACTAAAAACTTCCCTGTTTGGGTTTCCGAAGAAGGGTTCGATTTGAAGAACTCTTTTACTATTTTATGCACTCCGATTCTTAGAAATAATATTCTAAATCATCAAGCCTTGTCATTCCTCACAAAACTTTCGAAAAAACGTCGACCGTGACTCGGTTTTTTTAGCACGTACTAAAAACTTCCCTGTTTGGGTTTCCATAGAAGGGTTCGTTTTGAAGAACCATATTACTGTTTTATGCACTCCGTTTGTTAGAAATAATATTCTAAATCATCGAGCCTTATCAATCCTCACAAAACTTTCGAAAAACGTCGATCGTGACTCTGTTTTTTTAGCACGTACTTCAAACTTCCCAGTTTGGGTTTCCGAAGTAGGGTTCGATTTGAAGAACCATATTACTGTTTTATGCACTCCGTTTGTTAGAAATAATATTCTAAATCATCGAGCCTTATCAATCCTCACAAAACTTTCGAAAAACGTCGATCGTGACTCGATTATTTTAGCACGTACTTCAAACTTCCCAGATTTGGGTTTCCGAAGTAGGGTTCGATTTGAAGAACCATATTACTGTTTTATGCACTCCCTTTCTCAGAAATAATATTCTAAATCATCAAGCCTTATCATTCCTCAGAAAAATTTCGAAAAACATCGATCGTGACTCGGCTTTTTTAGTACGTACTAAAAACTTCCCTGTTTGGGTTTCCGAAGAAGGGTTCGATTTGAAGAACTCTTTTACTATTTTATGCACTCCGATTCTTAGAAATAATATTCTAAATCATCAAGCCTTTTCATTCCTCACAAAACTTTCGAAAAAACGTCGACCGTGACTCGGTTTTTTTAGCACGTACTAAAAACTTCCCTGTTTGGGTTTCCATAGAAGGGTTCGTTTTGAAGAACCATATTACTGTTTTATGCACTCCGTTTCTTAGAAATAATATTCTAAATCATCGAGCCTTATCAATCCTCACAAAACTTTCGAAAAACGTCGATCGTGACTCTGTTTTTTTAGCACGTACTTCAAACTTCCCAGTTTGGGTTTCTGAAGTAGGGTTCGATTTGAAGAACTCTATTACTGTTTTATGCACTTCGTTTCTTAGAAATAATATTCTAAATCATCAAGCCTTATCATTCCTCACAAAACTATCGAAAAACGTCGACGGTGAGTCGGTTTTTTTAGCACGTACTTCAAACTTCCCTGTTTGGGTTTCCGAAGAAGGGTTCGATTTGAAGAACTCTTTTACTGTTTTATGCACTCCGATTCTTAGAAATAATATTCTAAATCATCAAGCCTTTTCATTCCTCACAAAACTTTCGAAAAAACGTCGACCGTGACTCGGTTTTTTTAGCACGTACTAAAAACTTCCCTGTTTCAGTTTCCATAGAAGGGTTCGTTTTGAAGAACCATATTACTGTTTTATGCACTCCGTTTCTTAGAAATAATATTCTAAATCATCGAGCCTTATCAATCCTCACAAAACTTTCGAAAAACGTCGATCGTG
>NW_019274860.1:0-2113 GCF_002738345.1 Cucurbita maxima | reverse complement strand
AGTGCTTCAAATCGAACCCTACTTCGGAAACCTAAATCTGGTACGTTTGAAGTACGTGCTAAAAAAACCGAGTCACGATCAACGTTTTGCTAAAGTTTTGTGAGGAATGTTTACGGTTGATGATTTCGAATAGAATTTCGAAGATCGGTGTGCATAAAAAAGTTAACGAGTTCTTCAAATCGAACCCTAATTTGGGAACCCAAATCTGGGACGTTTGAAGTACGTTCTAAAATAACTGAGTCACGGTCGACGTTTTTCAAAACTTTTGTGGGGAATGATTAGGCTTGATGATGTAGCATACAGTTTCGAACAAACGGAGTGCATCAAAATAGTAAAAGAGTCCTTCAAATCGAACCCTAATTCGTAAACCCACATTTGGGACTTTTAAAGTACGTGGTAAAAAAACCGAGTCACGGTCGACATTTTTAAAAAGTTTTGTGGGGAATGATTATGCTTGATGATTTAGAATAGAATTTCGAAGAAACGTAGTGCATCAAAACAGTAAAAGAGTTCTTCAAATTGAACCCTACTTCGGAAACCCAAATCTCGGACGTTTGAAGTACTCGCTAAAAAAACCGAGTCACGATCGACATTTTTAAAAAGTTTTGTTGGGAACGATCAGGCTCGATGATTTAGAAAAGAATTTCGAAGAAACGGAGTGCATAAAACAGTAAAAGAGTGCTTCAAAACGAACCCTATTTCGAAAAACCCTAATCTATGACGTTTGAAGTACGTGTTAAAAAAACAGAGTTACGGTCGACGTTTTCCAAAACTTTTGTGAGGAATGATTTGGCCTGATGATGTTCAATAGAATTTCGAACAAATGGAGTGCATCAAAAAAGTAAAAGAGTGCTTCAAATCGAACCCTACTTCGGAAACCTAAATCTGGTACGTTTGAAGTACGTGCTAAAAAAACCGAGTCACGATCAACGTTTTTCTAAAGTTTTGTGAGGAATGTTTACGGTTGATGATTTAGAATAGAATTTCGAAGATCGGTGTGCATAAAAAAGTTAACGAGTTCTTCACATCGAACCCTAATTTGGGAACCCAAATATGGGACGTTTGAAGTACGTTCTAAAATAACTGAGTCACGGTCGACGTTTTTCAAAACTTTTGTGGGGAATGATTAGGCTTGATGATGTAGAATACAGTTTCGAACAAACGGAGTGCATCAAAACAGTAAAAGAGTCCTTCAAATCGAACCCTAATTCGTAAACCCACATTTGAGACGTTTGAAGTACGTGGTAAAAAAACCGAGTCACGGTCGACATTTTTAAAAGGTTGTGTTGGGAATGATTATGCTTGATGATTTAGAATAGAATTTCGAAGAAACGGAGTGCATCAAAACAGTAAAAGAGTTCTTCAAATTGAACCCTACTTCGGAAACCCAAATCTCGGACGTTTGAAGTACTCGCTAAAAAAACCGAGTCACGATCGACATTTTTAAAAAGTTTTGTTGGGAACGATCAGGCTCGATGATTTAGAATAGAATTTCGAAGAAACGGAGTGCATAAAACAGTAAAAGAGTGCTTCAAAACGAACCCTATTTCGAAAAACCCTAATCTATGACGTTTGAAGTACGTGTTAAAAAAACAGAGTTACGGTCGACGTTTTCCAAAACTTTTGTGAGGAATGATTTGGCCTGATCATGTTCAATAGAATTTCGAACAAATGGAGTGCATCAAAAAAGTAAAAGAGTGCTTCAAATCGAACCCTACTTCGGAAACCTAAATCTGGTACGTTTGAAGTACGTGCTAAAAAAACCGAGTCACGATCAACGTTTTTCTAAAGTTTTGTGAGGAATGTTTACGGTTGGTGATTTAGAATAGAATTTCGAAGATCGGTGTGCATAAAAAAGTTAACGAGTTCTTCAAATCGAACCCTAATTTTGGAACCCAAATCTGGGACGTTTGAAGTACGTTCTAAAATAACTGAGTCACGGTCGACGTTTTTCAAAAATTTTGTGGGGAATGATTAGAATTGATGATGTAGAATACAGTTCCGAACAAACGGAGTGCATCAAAACAGTAATAGAGTCCTTCAAATCGAACCCTAATTCGTAAACCCATATTTGGGACGTTTGAAGTACGTGGTAAAAAAACCGAGTCACGGT
>NW_019274859.1:1710-2114 GCF_002738345.1 Cucurbita maxima | reverse complement strand
TTGTGAGGAATGATTAGGCTTGATGATTTAGAATAGGATTTCGAAGAAACGGTGTGCATAAAACAGTAAAAGAGTTCTTCAAATCGAACCCTACTTCGGAAACCCAAGTCTGGGACGTTTGAAGTAGTTGCTAAAAAAACCGAGTCACGGTCGACTTTTTTCGAAAGATTTTTGAGGAATGATTAGGCTTGATGATTTAGAATAAGATTTCGAAGAAACGGTGTGCATAAAACAGTAAAAGAGGAATGATTAGGCTTGATGATTTAGAATAGGATTTCGAAGAAACGGTGTGCATAAAACAGTAAAAGAGTTCTTAAAATCGAACCCTACTTTGGAAACCCAAGTCTGGGACGTTTGAAGTACGTGTTAAAAAAACCGAGTCACAGTCGACGTTTTTCGACAGA